>NW_016097319.1:0-71460 GCF_000001635.26 Mus musculus | reverse complement strand
GCCTCACTCTGACACCTACAGTAAGCCCCAGCCAGATTGGCTGGCTTCTTGCCCCTTCTTCCACCCTGGGACTGAACCTGCCCAGCAGGACAGTTATGGGAGCAACGGGCAGGCCTTGAAGCCAGGGTGACAAGGCCTGACTTGCAGAATGGATCACAGATGGGGACTGGGCTCAGCTGCTGGAGCCTAAGGACACTGTCCTAAAGGACACACAGTAAAAAGGCTGTGCACATGAAAGCAAAGGGCATGGGGCCAGGGCAGTGACCCAGAGCCTTCCTTTGGCCTCTGAAGCCACTCAGCTCAGGGACTGGGTCTGGTCTGAGCTGGAGTCCTCCCTTTGGGAGCTGATAAGTGAATGGCTTACTACAATCTGGTGGGGAAGGATTATACCCGAGCCATTGCCATGGAGTTAGGGAAATGTTAGGGACCAGTATAGGGCAAAGGTCATGGCCATATTCCAGAGCATCACTGTCACACTGTTGTCTGACTATCAGTCCCACCTCTACAACACCCCCGCCCCCCAGTGTATTACAGGAAGCCAGTATCTGATATCCCCTTGATCCTGGCAGGCTAGCCTGGTGACTCAGTGGAGATTAAGCTGGATCATGTTGGGATCAGCCCCAGAGTAGGGCAAAAAACAGCCATTCTGGTCAGCCTTGAGAATTGAAATGTGACTGTCAGTGTCAAGACTCCATGATCCTCTGCTTTGGAGGATGCTTTGAGTTCTCCCTGGGGAAGTATGTTCCAGCTCCGCGCCCACCTGTAGCAGGAAATCCTCAAGGGTTTTCTTGTCTTAGGCAAAGCCTTGGACCCACACCCTCTTAACATTAATGTATCAAACCCACTCTACTGCCCCCTGCATTCCCAAGCCCGGCCACAGCCTGACTCTCAGCCCAGCATATCACTGGTCCATATAAGCTGATCTCAGATCTCAACATCTGGAGCTCTGGGCCTAGCATTTCCCCACTGCCCACACTTCTTCCTTCCAGTTTCTAGGCACCGTTCTGAAACCCTCAGGTCAGCCTCCCTTGACCCAGAGAATCCCATGTCCCTGCAGCAATGTGCAGGCCTGGGGTCCTTCAGTTCTCTTACTCCTTCCCAGGGTGAGTGGTAAAGGACTCTCCCTGGAAATCCAGGGGTACGCTTTGCCATAGAGTTTGCTTCCTGGGCAGAAGATGGAAATCCTGCATGTGGTACCTGACAACTATGTGGCCCTGGACCATGCCTCAGGGTCTTCATCTATAGGAGCTGCTGCACACTGAAATACTAGCCCAATGATGAACTGAGTCCAAATCAGGACGAGTTCCTCTGCCCTGCTCCTTGTCTCTGGAAAAGTTCCCTGTGTCAGTCCACCTCTGTCCTCCCTGGGAAGGGGGGATATTGGTCCATTTCCCAGAGACTTTAAGCTAATCAAGGGGTTTGAAAGCATTCCTGCTTCCTTATCCACCAAGTAGAGTGGCACTTCCTAGCCTGTCATTTCCGACACATTTGTGTATCGATCATGACACACAAAAACTCAACAGGTTTTATGATCCTGATGGCTTCTCAGCCACTTCTAGCCCATAGCCATATGATACATGGGTGTCCTGACAGCCTGGGTCTGGGATTCGCCTACTGCCAAGTCCAGCTTTGACTACCAGCTGGCATTTGGGAGCAGGGAATGACATCTTCTCGTTTGGTTGTGCTTTGTGGAAACTTCATAAGAAAGACCACTTTTCCAAGCTGGCATGAAATGACACCAACTGTGGTTGGGCAGCCCTGTCACTTTCAGGAATTGTCTCTGGTGTTGACAGAGGGGGCAGACTGGACAGTAGATCTTTACCAAGCCAGGAACTTCCTTGATAAGGGGAGAAAAGCATCTTACATTTCTCCAGCTTTATTTGGGAGGGCCCAAGGGAGAGACATGGTGAAGCAATGGCCACGGGGTTCTGTTTCACCCTGTCCGGAAGGAACTAAGAGTTGGCCTAGCCTACCTGGGGCTGGGGACTGCACCCCAGCATAAGAGCTTTAAAAAAAAAAAGCGTCAATTTGATTTTGTGGCGGGGCTGCCATGATTCTGGGCACTCCCCAGCTTGTTTGTTTCTCTGAAACATTAGGCAAATAGAATTCCTCCCAAGATCTGGCTGAGCAGCTGAAGGAAGTCCTAACCCCTCTGGTCCTGATTCTAGCCAAAGGGTCAGTTTTCTAGTGATGTCCACAGCAAGGCCCACATAGATGTCCCCTAAAAGCAGCCAATGCTGGTCCCCCACATGGCTGGTGCCGCCCAACACCAGCCTCTCTTGCCTTGTTCAGCCAGTCAGCCCAGCCTTCTCCCAACCCTGAGAGGCTTTAAGTCTCTGAAAGTCAAGTGGACCTCGTTGGTGCTGTCCCTTGATAACCCCTCCATGGTGCTGCTCTCCCATGCTGGCCTGGAGTGCCTGACTAGGTTGCTCACTCTCAGGACTACCCTTTACATAGTTTCAGGGGAGAGAAGGGAATACTCCCTTACTGGCTCCCTAGGGCCAGGCCCCAACCAGACCTCTGGGACATAGAGAGTAGCTCTGACCTTTTGGACAGAGAAAGAACCTAAGTGTAGGTTGCATCTTACACAACACAGGGTCAGTGTATTTAAAGAACACTCCTCAATAATCCGTCATATCCAGGGGCTAGGAGGATTATTCTGACAGTAGAGTGCATGCCAGGCAAGCTTAAGGACCTGCTGTTTGGATCCTCATAAAAAAAAATAGCCTGGCAAACATAGAAAACCAACACGGGAAGTCAGGGACAGGGGGATCCCTGGAGATTGCTGGTCACCAAGTCTAGTAGAATCAATGACTCCACACTCAGTAAAAAAAAAAAAAAAAGGAGCTGTCTCAGTAACCAGCCTTCAGAATGGTTGAAGACGATATTTAGCAACAACCTGTGGCCTCCACATGCAAATTCCCACACGCGAGCATGCCCAAGCAGGTGCACACACCTATACACACACAAGTATACACATTCATGCACACACAGACACACACACAATCACATCTATTGAAATGTATAGTCATAGAAAAGTATTGCTTCTGGACGCACACCCAGAACAATAGGAGTCTCTAAGAGATGTTTGAATATTCAGGCTCACCAAAACACTACTCACAAAATCCACTGGTACTTGCACAAGACATCCTGTGTCCACATACCAAATGTTACCCAACATACACCTGTAACCCTAGCACCCTGAGCCTGAGGCAGAAAGGTAGCAAGTTTGAGGTCACCCAGGATAACATAGAAAGATATCTTGTCTCAAAAGTCAGGGGCAGAGGATTGTTGCATGTGAAATAAATCAGACATAGAAAGATAAATTTCTGGGCTGAACCTGGTACAACACAACTTTAATCCTAGTACTCAAGAAACAGAGGCAGGTACATCTCTGGGAATTTGAGGGCAGTCTGATCTACAAACTTGTTCCAGGACAGCCAGCACTATATAGTGAGACCTTTCTTGAACTTAAAAAAAGAAAGAAAGAAAGAAAGAAAGAAAGAAAGAAAGAAAGAAAGAAAGAAAGAAAGAAAGAAAGGAAGGAAGGAAGGAAGAAAGGGAGAAAGAAAGAAAGAAAGAAAGAAAGAAAGAAAGAAAGAAAGAAAGAAAGAAAGAAAGAAAGAAAGGAAGGAAGGAAGGAAGGAAGGGAAAGAAAAGATGAATTCTACAGGATTCCACTCACAGAAGGTCCCTAGAGCTGTCGGATTTACAGAAAAGGAAAGCAGAGTGAGAAGCCTGTTACCAGGAAGGGCGTAGAGTCGGCATTTAACGTGGACAGAGTTTCAGTCTAGGAAGATGGAATATTCCGGAAGTGAATGATGGGAATGGCTGAACATTTGTGACATGGGAACTATGCATTGAAAATGACCGTGGTGATTAGTTTTAATTGTCAGATGGTCAATCACCTGGGAAGAGAGTCCCAGTGAGAAAATGTCTATATTGGTTTGAGCTATGAGCACATCTGTGAGACGACCCAGCCTTAAAGTGAGCAACACCGTTCCCTGGGTTTGTGTCCTGGTGTCTAGGGCTGAGTAAGCAAGCTGAGCAGTAGGCATGTGTACATTCCTTCTCTCTTTGCTCTTGACAGTGGACGTGATAGGACTGGCTGATTCACGTTCCTGCTGCCTTGACTTCTCTGCAATGATGGCTCATAGCCTTTCTCCCCAAAGTTAAAAACGCTCTTCGCCCCAAGTTGCTTTTTGTCACAGCAACAGAAACGAACTTGGGACACAAAGGCAGCAGATCTTATGTGGCGTATATTTTACTATGATTTTAAAAAATGGAAGGGAACATCACAGCAACTGTTGCCTCTCTGGGTGAACTGTGTGTGCACTCTCCCAAGCCTTATTGACCCTTATGATGACTGGATTCTTTTAGCTGCTTGGCTGAGCCCCACCCTCCTCAACTAAAAGTACTGCCCCTGGGATATCTGAGAATGAGGCTGAGATCACCCCCAAACCCTAGCTCCAAGAGCAGCCAGATCAGGGACACTTATATTTTGGGGTGAGGGGGACCACCCTAACACCCTGCTCTGAAAGTACGCAGGCTGACTCCCACACCTTGGTCTCTGAGCACTGAGTAGGTAAACAATTCATAGGTACCCTGTGTGCACAGCTCTGAATCACTGCCCCAGGCCAGTTCAGGGTCCCAGCAGGCCATCCAAGCACTACTGGCCCACAGGTGCTGGACTCTGTTCTCCTCCACCCATGTAAGTCCCTATCAGCCCGTCAACCCTTCAGTCAGAGCCCACACAGTGCAACCCTGACCTGCTGTGTTTAAGCCTGGTGTGCTCATCCTAGAGCATACAAGAATGGTGGAGTCCACCCAAACACACCAGGAAGGTAAAAAAAAAAGACAGGCCCTGCAGCTGGCAGCAGCCCTGGGAAGTAGCATCACCCAAGGGGCAGTGCAGAGTCACCCACACAGTCCTCGGAATTATAAAACCACCAAGAGGAAGGTGAGGAGGAAAAACATGAAAATGACAACAGAGCTGAGCTCTGGAGTCAGACCATGGCCTGAGGCGTAGGCAACTCACACCATCATGGCTACCTCCATGCATCTAGAGTAGTCCACAGAAGCATGGTCAGGAGGGGCCTCATCTTCAGGAAGGCTGTATTCCCAACCCACCCCAGAAGTACAGATATGGGGCCTCCCTGCCGTCTGAGTAGCAATTATTTCCTGAGAACTCAGGATAGAGATCTATCTAGTTTATTTACGGCTTCTAGAAGCCTAGCTAACATGCATTTGTTCGAGCCTCTTGTCAAGTTTTTATTTTCAATTAGGATATGTACATCTCAGTAGGAAGAATGTTTACCAAACAAATGTAAAGACATGAGTTTGATCCCCAGCACCCACGTAAAAAGGGGGGTGGTGTTGCCTCCAATCTCAGTGCTGGGGAGTAGAGATGGAAGGATCCCTGGGGTTCACTGGCCAGCCAGGCTGGATGAATTGGCAAGCTCCAGGTTCTGTGGAAGACTGTCTGAAAAAGTAAGGAGGAAAATTATTGAGGAGTGATGTTTTACAATGATACACATGCGCATGCACACATACACACACACACACACACACACACACACACACAAATAGGTTTTAAGTGGTCTTTAAGTATGAACTATATAAATCACCTTTGGAAATAGACTGTGAATCCTGGCATTGCCATTTGATGAGCTTCCTGAGTCAGGTGGTATCCAGTTTATCAGTTCCCCGTCTTACACCCAGGGTCTTAGCATTCTGTTCAAGCAGACTCGGCCTTAGACTTGGTCTATTTTAGGTCAGGCAGACTCACCCCATGTTTTCTCCCAGGACATTTTTGCCCTGGTTTCTCCTGTAAGATTCTGAAGTGCTTGCGTGGGGTTTGTGTAATATAAAGCTTGAGCCAGGGCTTGTTATTGTCACTCCCACCGCCAGTTTACCACCCCGCCGCTGTCTTTCAACAATGGGCTCATAGGTGAGTCCAGTGCCCGTCTGGATGGCGACAGTGTGTGTCCCGGCCCCTTACTCATTCCATCTGGGCTCATCCCGTCGATGGCAGTAAAGGTCTGAAAACAGTATCCTCTAACTTAGCTCAAGTCTGCTCTGGCTGTCCACAGGCCCATGCAGACTTCAGAATGACCATGTCACTACCTAGAGAGGAATCTGCTGACCAGTCAGTCTCAGGGAAAATGATATCCCAACAACCCCGAGTCGTCTGTCCTCCTCAGATATTGGTCTCTAAATTCCTTCTGCTTTCTCTAGTTTTCAGTGTGGGGGTCTCGTGTATATTTTGTTAGATTGATTCCTAGGTATTTGAGGTTTTATAAATCAGCTGAGGGCTGCTGTTTCCTAGTAGTCTGCTGAGAGTCCATAGACATGCGCATCTAGTGAGCAGAGTGTTGGGTTTCACCAACTGTGTTGTAGCTGACAACTGTGTTAGTCTCAGTAATGTGCTCACCCCCTGGTTGCAGGGGCATAAGGCATCTGGTAGCACTGTACCCGTGGCTAGGAGGCAGAGGTGAGTGTTGGCACCCAGCTTGGTTTGTTTGTTTGTTTGTTTGTTTTGTTTTACTCTTTCTTACTCAGACTGGGACCCCTGTCCGTGGAATGATGCTGATCACACTTAGGGTGAATCTTCCCACCTAGACTATCAGTGTTCAGAAACTGCCTCACAGACATGGTGATTCTAGACCCTCTCAAGTTGACTAGCGTGAATGTCGGTGTCCACTCCCTGTACTCGTATGCACTCCCTTCCTTGATAAAGTCAAAAGTGTGACTGTAAGAAGGATCTTGGGATAGGGTGAGTGTCCTGAGTTTCCCAGGGCCCTAAAGTAATCCCAGTAACTCTTGCAGAGATGAAGAAGTTAAGGGTTTTGGAGACAACAGCTAAAGAACACAAGTGGTGCTGGAAGAAGAAACATGAAAGAAATGGATTTTCCCAAGAGTCTCTGGGAGAAATGGGGTCTGCTGACTGACTGACACCCCAAGCCTCCTGGACTGTAGTGGTACCTCTGAGAAGGGCACTGAGCCTGTGACTATTGTGAAGTTCCCTGTGTTGAAGATTCACTGCCTGGCAAGAACTTTATGAATGTGGAGATGGAAAGTTACAGGTAGAGAGCCAAGTTATCTTGAGCTATCTTTAGTCCCAAGATAAAACAGTTTTATCATCTCTAGGTCTAATCCTTTCAACTGTCGGGTAAAGCCTTTGGAAACGATTGCCTTAGCAGATGACTAGCTTCTACCAATTCGAAAGCTAAGAATCTCATCAGATAGGATCTGAGACCTAGAGCAGAAAATTTTCTGCTTTGCTACTGATGGCAGGCATCCTCGCCTCTTCCCAAGAGGAAACAGAAAGCTATGACCTTTCACCATTGAGCACAGATGATCATATTTGTATTGTGTGCGTGCATGCATGTGTGTGCATATACCTATTCACTTGTGTGCATATGTATGTATGCTCGGTAAATGTGTGTATGCATGCATGTGTGTGTGTGTGTGTGTGCATGTAGAAGCTAGAGAATAACCTCAAATCTATTTCCTCAGGAGTTGTCCACTTACATGAGACAGGGTCTCTCACTGACTTAAGCCTACCAAGTAGACCAGGATGACTGGCCAGTGAGCCCCAGGGATCTACCTGTCTTTGTCTCCCCAGTGCTATGAAGACACATATGTGTCACTACACCAGCCAACCCCGACCCCCCACCCCAGGGACTGAGTTTAGCAACCAGCTGTCTCTTCATCCCCACAGCAGGGTTTGTCATTTCCCTGCGGAGATTTTCTGTGTTCCTATCTCTCTGAAGCTTACCACAACGGGAAGTTGAACTACCCAAATTCATTCTTCTCTGGCCATGAGTTACACAGCCAAAAGCTTCTGGTTTTCAAGTGTTTGGAGATTCTCCTGCTGTTTTCTGTGCTGATTTCTGACTTGATTCCATTGTCATCGGACTCAGTATGTGTAGGTTTGTTTGAGATCCCAGGACAAGGAGTGCCTATGCCTGTTGCATGACTTTTTTCAACAGAGACATAAAGATAAATCCTCATCCCAGATAAGGAGGTACCAGCAGACCAAAGCTGAGCCTGTCCAAGTCCAGCTTGGTGAATACGGCAGCTGTGATTTTCATATCTACTACCAAGTATCTGGCAGGAAGCATCTCAGGTAGGATGGGTTTAGTTTGACTTGTGGTTTAAGAGAGTATAGTCCAGGGAAGACACAGAGACAGGAACAACTCAGGCTAACGCAGTGGGAGCTCACACATGTCTATCTGGAGCAAAATGCATAGCTAGCCTGTACATCCCAAGATCTAGCACCAGTGTGACCCACTTCCTCCTTCTAGAACCTACCTCTGAAATGCTCCACAGCCCCCCAAAATAGCACCTCCAGCTGGTAACCAAGTTCCAACATAGGAGTTTGCCCAAGGCATTGCACTTTCCAACCCCAACAGATGTCCAGTGATTTTATTGGAGTTACTGGTAGGTGTGTGGGTGACACTCAGGCAGCTGCATCACCATAAAGCCCCCACCCCAATCAACCCTCCACCTCTTGAATACTCTAGCACCCCTCAAGACCACATACAGCTGGGGCAAGACCCCTTATAGGCCCAGCTGAGGCAGAAGAGAACGGCTACCAGAAGCCAGTATCCCGTGACTCTCCCTCTACATAAGGCTATTAACAGCTCTGGTGCCCCAGACCATGATATCAGCTGTATTCTGCTTGGTCCCTTGCCATGACTGCAGGTCACTACAGCAGCTCTGCTTCCAGACAACACTGGTCACATAACCTGGAGGAAGCAAGTGCTCTGCAATGGTCCCAGGGCATTTGAAGGGAGGATGTGTGCCCCAGGGTGGAGTGCTCAGGGATGAAGGCTAGGTCCTGTTGGCAGAGAGCATTAATCTCTGCTACATCCTTGTTGGTCTTTGTCTCATTGTTCTAACAATTGTTTAAAGAGGGGTGTCGGCGTCTCTAACTATAACTGTAAGTTTGTGTTTCTCCTTTTGTTCCTATCAGCTTTGGGGCTTAGGCTTTTCAGCTTTCAGTCCCTTCCTCTAAGGTCCTGACCCTTCTGTTTCTGAGTTGCCCTCCCTGGAGTGCCATTTGAGGCTGGAGGACAGCTCTTCCCACACTTGGAGAATGCCTGGCCACATTTGAACTACATGGTTTCTGATGGGGAATCTGCTGTCAGCTGAGTTGGTACTCCCTGTAGGTAACTTCTTTCTTTCCTACAATCTTCAAAACTTGTTCTCTTCTGTCTTCAGAAGTCTGTGGGTCCTTAGGGTTGTTCTTGCTTGAGGTTCACATGGCTTCTTGAGCCTTCATGTGTTTAGCCATACTTGAGAGATTTTACTTTGTTAAGAGTTATTTTTATTTCTAATTAATTGAGTTACTGTGTGTCTGTGCCTGTGAGGTCAGGTTCCGGTGGAGGCCAGAAGAGGGAGTCAGTTCCCCTGGATTTGAAGTGGAGAACTATCATGAGTATGGGCGCTGGGAACACAACTCAGGTCCTCCACAGAGCAGCGAGTGCTCTAACTACTGAGCAATCTTTCTAACCCTAGTCAGGATATTTTCACCCTTTTTTGATACTTTTTTTTCTGCCATACCCTCTGCCTTTTCTTCCATGATTCCCACCATTTTGTGATTCAGCTTTCGTTGCTATAACACAAACACCTCAGATAGACATCTTAGGCTGATAACAGACAATAATAGGGTTGGTTTTGTGCTCGGGGCTCATGTTTTGGAGGTTCTAGTCTATAGTCATTGGGCTCATGCTTGAAACTTGTGACAAGGCCATGCATCACAGCAGAAGTGTGTGGGTACTGGAGACTTGAAGCCTTCAACACATGGGTCCTTCAGGTAATGCCCAAGACCAAACCTTATGTAATGGTTGATATAGACTGTCAACTTGACATGATCTAGTAGAATCTAGGAGACTAGACCCTGAATATGTCTGTAAGGAGCTCCTGGATTGGGTTGACTGGGGAGTAAATACCCACCCCAAATGTAGACATCACCCTCGCATGGCCAGAATAAAAGGGGGAAAGCTGAGTACCAGCATTCATCCATCTTGCTTTCCTGTGGACTTGACCTTGTGAACTTGCTTCCATACCTTCCCCACCAGGACAGACTGTGTCCCTGAAATGTGAGTCAGGAAAATCCCTATATTAAGTTGCTGTTGTTGGGTACTTGGTCCTGTGAAGAGTAACTAACATGCCACAAAGGCATCACTGAACTCTCTAATACCGATTGCTGGGGTTGTGTGTGCCTTGCCAGCCACTGGTGCTCTATCTCATCTCTAGCCTGCGTCATCTTTGTTGACTCATCCTTCCAGTTCAGTGTTTCCTATCGCAGGATCTTTCCCCTGCTGTCTATTACTAAAGTCCACGGTGGTAGCTACTTTCCTCATTGCTGTGACCAAATGCAAGAAGCAATCTAAGGGATGAAGAGCTTGGTTTTGGCTCATGGTTTGCAGAGATACATCCCATCGTGGTGGGGAACTTATGGTGGTGGGCCACTCTGTGGCCAATAGTTGTTCACACCAGTGGACCAGGAATCAAAGAGACTTAGGTAGAACAAAGTCTAGGCTACACCCCTCAAGACCAATCCTTCAGTGATTCACTTCCTTCAGCAAAGCCTCGTCTCCTAAAGATTCCACAATCTCCCCCAAACAGTGTTTCTCACCTGAAGACAAGAGTTGAAACAGATGACCCTGTGAAGCATGTTTCACACATACACACACACACATACACACACACACACACACACACACACACACACACACACACACACAAGCTTTTGACATTTTTTCTTGCTGTTATTGTAGCTCTCAGTCCTAAAATTTACAATTGGTTCCCCTTGATGTCGTTTTTTATGTATGCTTTTCCTACATGTTGGTTACAGACAATATGTATGTCTGATGCCCAGGGAGGCAGGAAGAAAACACTAGATTCCCTGGGACTGGGGACTACAGATGGTTGTGAGGTGCCATGTGAATGCTGAGAATCCAACCTGGGTCCTCTAGAAGAGCAGCCAGTGCTCTTAATCTCTAAGCCATCTCTCCAGCCCTACTCCGGTATTTTTCATATCTCTACTTAGATTCTGTGTTCTTTGTAGAGCCTCTGTGTATATTTTAAGCTGGCCTCTGTGTTGCTCATTTTACAGTGGCTGTGTTGAAGGCCTTGACTGAGTATATGTACAATCTGTGCTGTCTCAGTGTTGACCTTTACTGATCACCTTTGACTTCAGCTTGAGATCTTCCTGATTCTTGTACTGAATTTTTTATTAAAATTTATGTATTACAGGTTCTGTTATGAGATTGTGGATCTTACAGGTCTTTTAGTTGGCTTCCCCTAGCACTCAATCACCAGGAGACAGAGGCTCACGTTGGCTGCAGATGTCTGAATTCCCAAGGGGTCTCTGCACATTGCTCACATTGAGTTTGACTCTTGCTCAGGGTGAGACAGGTACCTTGTTACAACTCTTCACAAATCCTCCACTGACACTGTGGACACTTAGTCACCAGTGAGATAAAGCCAAGACTGGGAGATGGGTACTTCATTGCTGATAGTGTGGTGGTGGCAGAGGGTGGGAGAGTCTGTGTATCCACAGGGTCTACACTGAGACCTCACCGGCCTAAAGGGAAGAAGGAAAGGGTGCCTAGCTGAGATAAATCCCAGCTAGGGTCTTATCTCCACTGCCTCTGCTGTCCTTTGTGAAACATGTTTTGTGTAGGGTGGACTAAGGCAGTAATCTGTGTGTGTTTGTGTGTGTGTGTACGTATGTATGTTTGTATGTGTGTATGTATGTATGTGTGTATATGTGTATATGTATGTGTGTATATGTGTGTATGTAGTATGTATGTGTATATGTGTGTATGTATTTATGTATATACGTGTATATGTATATGTGTATGTATGTGTATGTGTGTTTGTGTCTGTGTGTATGTATATGTGTGTGTGTATGTATGCAAGTGTGTATATGTGTGTAGTATTTATGTGTATATATGTGTGTGTATGTATTTATGTATATATATGTGTGTGTATGTGTGTATGTATATGTGTATATGTATGTATGTGTGTTTGTGTCTGTGTCTCTCTCTCTCTCTCTCTCTCTCTCTCTGTGTGTGTGTGTGTGTGTGTGTGTGTGTGTGTGTGTGTGTGTGTGTGTGTTTGAGGAAGAGGATTGAGACAAGATCTTGCTATGTGGCCCTGCCTGGCCTGGTACTTAGTGTGTAGATTGTAGATAAGGTCACACAATATAGGCCAGGATGGTCTTAAACATGTGGAAATGCCTCATCCTCCCAAGTGCTGGAAATACAGACATGTGCCACTCTGTCTAGCTTGTTCTCCATTTTTTTAGGGTGTCCCTTTCCTCATCACTTCAGCTCTAGAAAGCAAGATTTTATTCCCTGCATATCGCTTCTTTATTGGTGTTCCATTCTGCTAACCTTCTCAGCTCCGTGTCTGGGACATCAAGACCATCTGCTGAGGTCGTTGCCCCAGTAAAATACAATCCCAGGAGACTCACCCCTATGAGTCTCGACCGGTTTTGGATTTCAGTGGATGAAAGGGAAGTTTTAATTTGCATGTGAGGAGCCAGAATGCAGATTCTGTGGGTTTGTTCAGGGTCAGCTCCTTTCTGTGGTTTACCAAGATTCCTAGTTCAAGGTCTGGCGACATTGTGCTTGCACCTCAGCCTGCTCTGTCTAGCATGCTGCTGCCTCCATCCTGAACCTGCAGACTGTGAATAGAGGCACCACAGTTTGCATGAGAAACCACCACACACACATACCGCAGACTCATACGTTAAACACATGGATCCAGCCGGTGTCACAGTTTTAGGCATTCAGCTTGCGCTCTCTTTCTTTCCCTGAAAACTGGAGAGATAGATTCCTTCTGGGGGAGTCAGCTGCTATAGTTTGAATATAAAACGCCCAACTCCCCATGTGCTGAACACATGCTCCTCACCTTGGAAAGTTCTGGAAACATTAGATAGTGCCTAGCTGGTAGAAGTAGGTCACATCCTATGCTTTTGAAAGCAATACATTTGCTCTCTGCTTCCTCTCTGTCATGAGAGCAAGAACTTCCTCTACAACACATTTCTGCCATCAGGATGCATGGAGTTCAAGTGATCATATGTAGACTGAATGTACCCTCTGAAAACTTGGCTCAGAATCAGCCCCTCTCCTTTGGGTTGTTTACATCAACTACTTTATCGCAACAATGAGGACATTGACTGCTATGCAGGGAGAATGCTCACACTTCGTTTGTTTCCTTGCACTGGTTTGGATCCCCTCTGATACTGTCCACCTCTCTCTACTCCCCAGTCCTTAGCATAGGGTCCCCTCTATGCTGTCTATGACTATGAGTGGCAGATGTGCCCATCTGGTGGCAGCCACTCCTCAGCACTGAAGGGACTCTCTCTCTGCATGCTTCCTCCCTGTTCACAGGGAACCCTCCATGCCCTCCACCTGCCTTACTCTACTTTATAATATGTTTTTCTCTAGACGTTTTTAATGAGCCCCACCACAGCTAGGGGTGTGTGTGTGTGTGTGTGTGTGTGTGTGTGTGTGTGTGTGTGTTGCTTACATGAACATGGCCTCCCTAGTCTCTGGAGATCTTCCTAAGGTCTGTGGATCACCTGGCTCTATAAGTCATCATTTGGTTGATGACTAAAAAAACCTATGATTTAAAGGACCAAAGGACTTAGGCTCCCTAGTATGACCACTGTGGGCTCGCTGAGCCTCTCCCCTGTTGATGGAGGATCAAGAGAATCTCTGGGCACCGTAGCAGAGGAAATGACAGCTGGAAATCTGCCCAAGAGCATTGTAAGAAGCGCCAATTTTCCATTACTTTTTATTCCCTGGGCAGTGTAAATAAAGAAGTATGAATATGGCACACCAGGCGTGATGGTGATGGATGGGACCTAAGTCTGGAAAATCATTGCTGGAGGGTTTAGGGATGGAACCCCCTAAAACCTCAGGAATCAGGGTCACATACAATGGTTTCATCGTGATAGTGACAGGGATGGAGGGTGAGGAGGCGGAGAAGAAGAGAAGAGCTTTGTCCAGAGCCCAGGCAATCCCTGTACTGACCATAAAACAAAACTGAGTTATCCTTCCTCTATCTTCTGTCAGTTCCCAAAGTTGCTGAGGTCCAGAGAGGCTCAGAGCCCTGGCCAGGATCGCACAGAACCACTTTCCTGTTGGAATCCTTGTCCTCCCTGCCTTGGATCAGGGATCTGGCAGTCTCAGGGACACCCAAGCTCCTTCTCAGACAGCTTCTGCTTCAACCCAGGTGCACCCTCCCCCAACCTCTGGGTGGGGCCAGGTTGGCTAGACTATGAGGCTCCTCAGCCCCCCCCCCAGCTTTTGTCCCCAAAGGCTTAGAATAGGAGGCCCCACACAAAGAACTGTTTGCCTTTCCCCCAGCTCTAGGGCAATACTTTGGCTGTGAGCCAACCTTGGGGCCCCCTGGGCCCACCAGCTATAGGTTACTGTTATTCATCCACTTGAGGATAAAGGGTGGGTCAGAATAGCCTCTAGAGGCTGCATTTCCTGCTGAGAGGACAGGGGCTTTGTGAAGGGATTGTGGACATAGAGCATTTAGATAAGTGGATGTGGGACTTGTGGGGGACACCATGTGGAATGGGGTGTATAACTCTGGCCCAGACTCAGAAGAAACACACATGATGTGATAAGGTGGGACCTGATGATGCTAGGACTCAAGGAGGAAGCCAGGTTGGCTGGGCCAAGGTGGGCTCAAGCCAGACTGGTGGGGGCATGACTGAATGCAAGTGATCTCTGGGATGGGACAGAGGAGGAAGTGGACTGCATCCCCCCTGCCCAAGCTCTCCATTCAACACCCCATGCCTCCCTCACTGTCCCCAGGACCCTTGCCCTGAGTCCTCCAGCTGTCTAGGCCCCCACTCCATCCAGTCCCATGCTCAGCAATCCATCCCTGTCATCTACAAGCCAAGCGCCTGGCTTGCCACTCAGTCTGGAGCTACCTGATCCCCACATCTGTGGTTCTCTTATTGATTCCATGCTTGATTTAGGTTGGTTTTGGTCACAGGTCACTGTAAGATGCTCAGAACTGTCTTGGGATGAGCTCTGACTGCAGAAGAGACTGAGATTCCCTGGTTCCAGCTCCCTTACCGTGGGTACAGTCTCAGGACCTGAGCAGAGCAAACAGGGATGCATTTGGTCCCACAGGTAGCCAGACCCAGCTACAAATCCTAGTGTCTGAGACTGATCCCCAGTGCCCCCTCCCCAATGGCCTTCATGTTCCACACACAGGGGACACATACTTGATGAGGAAGGCTGCCTCTGAGGACCAAACAGGAGCTTAAACTGCCAACCTTGGCTCCCATCCACCTTGGTCTCTGGGGCAGAAGGCCCCTGGCCTGGCCTCTCCAGCCCTCCTCCCTCTTGTTGGGAGCTAGGCAGTGCTGCCTCTCTGTAGCCCGGGAACACCTCTCCCCTGGGCCTGCCCAACTCCACCTGAGACAACATCCTGGCCTCGATAAAGCCTAAGGGCGCACGCCAAGCTAAGCAGCTTATCTACCACAACGCAGCCGCACCCAAGAGGAGACACGCTGAGTGTAGATAAAGGGACAAGTTGGTGAGTGGTGTTCCCAGATATCTATCAAGGTCAGTGCCAGAACTTGGCAGGGCCCTCTGCCACCTTAGTGGGGGAGCCTCAGGTTTCTCTCCCTGCACCCCACATCTGTCGGGATCATTTGAAGCTGTGTCAGATATCCTGAGGGATGGCCCACCACAAGTGGCAGTGGCTGAGCCTAGGGGCACCATCTGCTGGAGGGAATCTCAAGGGGTCTTGATTGTCTTCTTGATCAGTGGCCTCTTCTTAGACTTTCAACTGTCTGTGCTCCCTGGCTAAGATGGCTCTAAGTAAGGCAATGGGCAGTAGAAGTGGGTCCAGCTCTATCAGGATTTAGTAGGTATCTTTAGACCTTGGTTTCCCCAGACACAATAAGGATGTTGAGATATGCCTCATAAAGTCCTCTGATATTCCTTCAGAGTCAGGGCGTGGCACACACACACACACTGAGCTAGCATGAGCTTGACACACCTGTCGTGAGGAAAGGAGAGAGTGTTGGAGAAGGTAGGTTTCCATGGCTACCAATGGCCTTGCTTGGTGGGCACTCTCAGCCTCCACTCGCTAAGACCAAGACCTATTATTGTTGCCAGTGGCAGGTCCAATGTCATATTCCTCCAGCAGCCTGCTAGAAGAAAGGCACAAGGCCAGCACTGTAATCTCTGGAAGTCCACAGTGTATCATATACTTTGTTGCAAAGGTAACATCCTGAGAGTGTCCAATAAACCACTGCCCACAAAGTCAGGGTCGTATCCCTCAAGTACTATGGAGAATAGGATATATATATATATGCTATCAGAAAGATATATGATGCATGAGGCTTCCTCCGATCTGAGTTCTATCCTAGTGTCCTTGGTGCCTGTACAGGCTCAAGCAGGCCATGTAAAAAGCCTCTGCCTGGAAGGCACGATGGATGGTGGCCTTGACTAAAAAAGTGGACCATGAAGCAGAAGATTCAGGTTCACTTCCCTATGGTGGGAGGATGATGGTGTTAGAGAACCAGGCATTCCAGCCTCCCCTGTATTCAGAGACCCATCACTAGTCATGTCCATGCCCCTGTCCCAACCTCACATCTCTCCTCCCCTCTTCCCTGACCTCCTGAAGGCACTTGGGTAATCACACATCTCATCAACTTGATTTAGGCCCTCCTTGACAACTGTCTTTCCATGTTTCTCCGGCTTGACCCTTCAGCCACTCATTTCCCTCATTATGCCTGGGCTCGGAATCCTCACTTACATTCTGATGCCCGTCCTGCTGGCCAGACAAAGGGCTGTAAGGTGTACGTAGCCAAGCTGTGAGAGACACTATGTGAATGGGCCACATGCAACAAGATCTAAAGAGCTGGGACACGGGGCAGAAGATAGCCGGGTAGCCCCACAGGTTATTCTGCTGTGTAGGGCATGGGGGTCTGGCTGGACAAAGGCCCTCAATGCCATGCCCATCCTAGAGAGCAGGGGAAGGACAAGACATCCGTGAGAAAGCCGGACAGGGTCTCCGAGGCGCGTTACTTTTCTCATTACTATGGCAAAATGTTTGACAAAGCAACTTAAGGAAAGTTTCATTTGAACTGACAGCTTAAGGATACACTCCATTATGGCAGAGAAGACACAGCACCCGGAACGTGAGGTGGTTGGTCACACTGCGTCTGCAGCTAGGAGGAAAGGAGAGATAAATGTTGGTACTCAGCCCACTTTCTCCTTCTTCGGTCTAGGACCCCACCCCAAGGAGTGGTGCTGCTTACGTTCAGGGTGGGTCTTCCCACCTCAGTTGACCTAATCTAGAAATTCCCTCACAGAGGTAGGTCTCCTGGGAGATTTCAACCCCTGACAAATTGACATCAATAGTAACCATTGCAATGGATGCCCATCCCAGGATTATGCAGACCTGTGGTACTGATTGTCCCGTCCAGCAGGACTTAGTTATTCCGTGGGTCGAGAAGGACCAGGGCCTGAAAGAGAAATGAGTGGAGAAAGGGAAGCGAGACCAAGCAGAGAATTGTCAAGGTCTGTTTAATGAAGGCTAGGAGCCTGATTATAAGCACACAGTGAGAGAAAATAGGGAGGGGTCAAGGGGGCATAATAAAATACAGAGAAAGGGATGGACATCTGGGGCGAATGCTAATTATAGGCTTCTTGCAACTTATCTTGGAATGTCGGCCCTAAAACTGTCCCGGGTGGCCATCAAACATTCTGCAGTTTATCTTGGAGTGCCTTAAACAGTCTCAGGCACCAAACGGAGACATGGAGGAGGAGGTGAAGCTGCCTTAATCTAAGCAGTTCTAGGCGTCAAGTGAAGGAGGGAGTGAAGCTGGCAGTCTCGGGCACCAGGTGGAGGCAATGAAGGAGGGGGTGACATAATTCCCTTCAAAGGGTCAGCCGGATCTTTAGGGTGAGAGTAACTGCGGGACTTAGTTTCCCACAGTTTGGTCTCTCACAATTGATGCTCTCAGCAGCCTGGCCTCAGGAATGGAGGATGCAGCTAAATACTCAGTTACTACTCCCTACCCTGATATGCCTCCATCCAAGATGCACCTGACTGGGGATCTGGAGTGAGCTAGACACTTGGAGCAGTGGTCACTGGTCCTGAGACACAACATGCCACCCAGAAGGATCAGGGAACTAGTCACATGGAGTGAGGCTTGAACCCTTAGGCCTCTGAACAGAGCCAGGATGGGTGAAGTCAGAACAGGTAGTCCCTCTGCCAGAGCTTTGGTGGACTCCAGAAGCCTGTGTCCAAGGCATCTGGAGAAAACCCTCTTGGTCAGCCTACCTTCCTGGGTGGGCGCCACACACACACATACACACACACACACATACACACACACACACATACACACACACACATACACACACACACACACATACACACACACACACACACATACACACACACATACACACACACACACATACACATACACACACACATACACACACACACATACACACACACACATACACACACACACACATACACACACACACACACACACACATACACACACACATACACACACACACACATACACATACACACACACACATACACACACACACATACACACACACATACACACACACACACATACACACACACACACATACACACACACATACACACACACACACATACACATACACACACACACACATACACACACAGACACACAGACACACACACACATACACACACATACACACACATACACACAGACACACACACACACACACATACACACACACACATACACACACACACATACACACACACACACACATACACACACACACACACACACACACCACACACACACACACACACACCACACACACACACCACACACACACACACACACACACATACACACACACACACACACACACACACACACACACACACACACACACGCTTGATTCTAACAATAAGCCAGTTTCTTACACACCCAGGTTCACATAGCTTTACTTCCAAGGTCCAAGAGGTGGATAACCAAGTATCTAACAGATAACTGGACAAACAGAGTGATCCTCTTGTCCTATGTGTGGTCATCTGAGGATGACCTAGGAGAACATTACTCAACCTTTAGAAGAAGGACACTGGACATGGATAACCATCAAGGATGCTGCACTAAATCTAGCAGGATTCCATGTCTTGTGGTCCTTATAGTTGTCAGATCCATAGAAACAGAGTGGAAAAAAAGATAAGAGTATTGGGTTCTGAGGAATCCATACCTGACAGGAACAGGGTTTTGGCTTTTTAAAAAAGTAAGTTGTGGAGGTGGATGATAGTGACAGTTACATAACATTGTGAGCAGGCTTTGTACCACTGGAGTGTACACTCAGACCTGGTATGAAGGGAAGCTGCTTCCCCGGGCCCTTTTTCCTATAACATGCTTTGCAATGTGGACAGAGTAGGAAATACACCCTTGTGACCATGCTAACTGTCACACAGTCATCCACAGAGCTTCCCTATGTGCCTAAAGTGGAGACTGAGTCTGTATTTGAACTATAGTGATACTTGTCACTCACAGTCAGCTCGGGATAAAAATATCCACTGTATAAAGGTATGGAAGGGTTGTGTGAGGACACAGACAGAAATGTTATCTCCCTTCCTGACATTGTACCAGATGCACTTATCAATAAGGGACCAGTAAAGAACTGATGGAAATAATGAGAAGAAGGAAGGAGAGTGGAGAAGGAGAAGGGGAGGGCAGAGGGAGTGAGACAGGGTCCCTGAGACTTGTTGGTTTAGACCACTGTTCACCACAAACGAACTCAGCCTGAAGCCTGAATAAGAGGCCTGGGGCCTTTCTGTGGGCCTGTGGTGGACAGTGGCAGGTGGTGGTGGTTTGAGTTATTCATTCGTCCTCTGATTGAGCAGATATTTGACCAAGCCATGATCATGGGCTACTGGCCACTATGCCCCTGCAAAGCTCATTCAATGTGGAAAGAGCCTTCTGGCCAGCCTATGGGCTGTTCAAGCCTATCTGAACAGCTTAGCATGGGGTATCTGGGGAAAGACTAGGTCAAGCCACCAAGCAACCTACTGGTGGTTGTTGGTAGGTCATCAGGTACCTGGAAGATACCCTGTGGATGATAAAAGTGTATGGGTGGCTATTGGGGCTAGCCTAGGATTTCTTCCGGCTGAGATGGGTGGTTCCAGGTTCCCTACGGAAGCCTGAGTCATGGGCTATAACCCAGCCAGGTTCCTTGCCTATGAGCCATGTACCTTGGCATGCATACTAGCAAAAGACTCATTTATTCATAGAAAAGGAAAATATCTTCTCCTGCCACCCTCCTCCTTCAGAAAACAAACTTTGGGTTTATCTCTCTTTGGGGCATGAGAACCAGCACTGGGTGGAGAGTGTATTCATAAGACAAAGGACAGACTAGCTCAGATCAAGGACACAGAACAGGAACGGCACCTGCCACCAAGGTTGACCAGGTGACTATGCAGCCATGCTCACCCCTTAATCCCACTTCAGGCCAAGAGAGAAGGTAAGGGTATTTCAGAGAGCAGTAGAAGACACGCGGTGATGGACATTCTTAGAAATAACACTAGAACCAACTATGAAGCCTCCTCAATCCAATCCCTTCTTGAAGTGAACTCCACAGAAATATGATGCAACTCCAGCTCCTTGCCCAACACCTCTGGGGAGTCTTAGGACTCTTTGGAATCTGTGAAGAAGAGAAACTACTCTCAGTCTCTTAGCAATGCTAGCCAACCACCCTCACTTGGGCTAGAGAAAATAGATCAGATATAGGTCATCCTCAGCTGGCTCCTGGACTAGAGACCAGTGGCTCTGCTTGACTGCCTGGGGACATCCTGATGTCATTAACATCTCCCTGGCCCTAAAGACATGCTGCAGTGCTAGGACCATGTCTAGAGTTGAGGGTGCAGGTATGAGAGGACCAGATCTCAGTTCACAGGGATGGCCAGCACATCTAGTGACCACACAAGGTGAGGAGTGTGAGATTGAAAAGGATGGTGGAGGGAGATCTTCCTGGCCCTGGGATGTGAAGAGCAGAACTGTGCCCATGGTGGGGTAAGCAAAGAAGGCCAAGTGTGGACATGAGGAAACATGGGGCAGCCTCAACACCAGAGCAGGGACAGGTCTTGAGTCATAGACAGGATCCTCCCTGGAACCAGAGCCTGACTCCTTACTTCTGGGGCTCTGTCTGGGAGCATGTCAAGGGTTTATAATTGGCCCACAGTGGCCTATTGCACCACACTCTATCCCTGCCTTGGAATTCAGTGTGGATGCCATAAACCCATCTTCTAGACCTTTGTCCACTCACACCTTGACACCTATCACCCTGTATGGCTGCCACATCATTAATTCACTCTATCAAGGTGTGTACTCTGCATCCACAATCAAATGGTAGCAGAGTTACAACCTGAAAGCAGAACTCCTGATAGCCATGGCCAGACCCCCAACCAAGAACCTGATGTCACAGTGCAGATCTGGAGTATATGACCCTGCTGTGGAGTTCCCAGACTCACATCCTCTTTGGGGCTCCTTAAGGCATGAACCCAGACCCCTCCTGTGGTTGTGCTTCATTCTCTTCAATGAGTTTACATGTTTGGTGACACAGACCCTCTCCTAGTCTGGCAGAGCAGCTACGAATTGGCTCTGTGGCACACTGTCACTCATAGAACCAGGCAGTGTCAGCACATGACTTGAAGGAAAAGTGTCAGAATTTTGGTGACTGAGACCATCAAGGAAGGAGGGGAGAGTCTGTGTCCCCAGAAACAACGGGGTAAGATTACATGGATGTACCATGTTTGGATTCAGGACTAGACTCTGCCTTATTCAGCTATAGATTTGTCAGGATTTAATGACGCCATGTCTAGTGCCATCACAACTAGATGCTCAGCATGTGGGGAATGGTCCCACATTCCCTGGAAACTCCAAGTGTCCAGCAAGCCTCCATGTCTCCATGTTCTAGGCTTCTAGACCCAAGGTCTGGACCCACAGTGTCTTTCACCTACCAACAGGTCCCCTACATGCTGAGTCTACTCAGAAAGACCTTTTGAAGGTTCTAGGTATCTAACCCTCTTATCCTGCTACCTGTAACCACAACTCCCATCTACCTTCTCTCAGCCTCTGAAAGAGTCTCCCAGAAACATGGCCTCATGCTCCCACTTCATTGATTGGCCCTTCATTTGTCCTAGCCCAGCTGGACAGCTAGAGGCCCTCACCCTGACACCCACCTTCCTCCTCCCATGAATCCTTTCACCATCCTCCTCCACCAATCCCAACTCTATGCTTTTCTGACAAGGTCTGCCCCAAGCCCAGGCTTGTGGGCTGTCTAGGAAGCCCCCCACCTCCACCATGATCCTACAGGGCCCTTGTGTTACCAGGCTTGCCCACCTACAGAGGCGAGAGGACTCTGATCAACATCAGCGAAAATTGCAGACTGGAACCCTTGCTTCTCAGCCACCACACATCCTTGTCTCGGCGCAGCCAGACTCACTGGCCAGTGGTGAGTGTTTAGGCTTTTGGGGCTGGTCTGGGGCTAGCCTGGGAGAGGAGTTCTCCACGAAGTATCTGTAAAGGATAAGGAATAGACTGGAAACTGATCTGGGCCTGAAAACCACAAACACAGATCTTGCGTCTAAATTATTCCCTCACAAGGCAAGAGGTAGAGTCACCCACTACACACACTTGGCTTGAGGGGGCCCTGTGTCACATCTGACATTTCTAAAGTTTTACCCACCAGCCAGAAGAGGACATGGCACTAGGAAAACCCGAAGATGGAGGATTCCTTCGAGAACCATGCAGCTGTCACTCTGGTGATTCTCTTGAGTGTTTATCTTTTCCACAGCTCAGTGTAGACATTAGTGTGGGATAGCAGACAGCCAACTTGTACCCTGGCTGTGACTGCATCTGAGAGGCCAGAGCAGTTACCAGAGTCTACAATGTGTCTCACCCCAGGAACCCAAGCATTCAAGACTCTTTGTGGTTGGTGGAGAGGCTGTCTGGCTCTGATTCCCAAGGAACCCACAGGATCCTGCAGATAGGTAATTAATGACAATTCTGGGTGGGCTCCCATACCAGGGGGCTGGATGAAATTATCAAAGGACTTAACTCCCCAAAATTAAGAAGTCTGGCTACTTAACCCCACCATATCCTCTGTCAGCCCCAGGAGGAGAAAGAATCAAATCTAAACTTTTCTGTACCTAGGCCCCAGGAGAGAAGGGCCTTGAGACCCTAGGGTTAGGTTAGAGGCTCTGGTACCACAGAAGACAGAGATGCTAAGCTTCTGTGGTCTGTAAAGACCACAGCCTGCAGCCCAAAGCTCACTCAGAGTGGGCTAGTGCTCAAAATCATACAAGGAGGGCAGGCAGGGAGCACCCACAACTCAGTAGCCTTGCTATACTACACAATGAGGGTTCCTTAAGGAAGCTGGGTCCCAGAGCCTGAGGCTAGGCCTGGTGAGACTTTGTCCCCACTATGGTGGGGTTAGAAGGGCCTCTTCATCTGTGGGGAAAAAAAACACACACCTAAGCCCTTGGCCCTCTACCATGTCTGTACTGCAGAAAAGAGTGGTATGGAGGAAGACAAACTCAGGAATGAGATAAACAAGGACACAGAGACAGACAGAAATAGGACACAGAGAAAGTCACAAAAAAGTCAGAGACAGGAATATATGGAGGTTCAGAGATCAAAAAAGAGAAAGGGGCACCGCAAAAGAGACAGAAGGACAGAGACAGAACGCCTAGAAGACATAGAGGCCAAGAAGCACAGACAGACAGAGATGGACAGACATAGAGAGACACAGAGATGTCTGGATTGATAAAGAGACAGACAGATAGTTGTGAGAACCCAGAGACAGAAAGACCAGAGGAAACAGAAAGACACAAAGACAGAAAAATAAAGAGGGGCATCCAGACACAGAAGCAGACAGACAAAAACAGGCAAAATCAAAGGAGACACAGAGACAGAGAGACCAAGACAGGACAGCTGATCTCCAACACTCACACCAACATCATTGGCAGAGGCCAGAAGGTGGAGCAAGATCATCAGGAGGAAACAATGGAGAGAAGAGCTGGGTCATTCCTGGAGTTTTATGAGATGAGCAGTGTCCCTGGGAGAATTTGTTGGCCTCACACAACATGGCTGCCCTGAACAGCTAGCTGCGATGGGAGCCTCTGTCCCACATTTTACCACAGTTTTAAATTGTTCAGTCTTAATGGGGCAGAAAACATTAAAGTCATAACAGAGATAGTTTTCCCACAATTAAGGAAGGGCAAAGGGGCTCCAGTGGGGGATTCAGAAAGGCAAATAGTGCATGACACCACACTGAGACTCCAGGAGCCATGAGGAGGGGCTCCTACCAGCACTCCAGACTGCATTGTATGTGTACAAATATATGAACTCAGCAATCCACAAAAGCATTTGGTCTCCATAGGACCCTACCCCTCACTCCCAATTTCCTTGAGGAAGCAGTCTGATCCGCTCAACCACATCTGTGGGCATTATAGCCACCATGTCCATAACAACAAAGAAGTGTCTGTCAAAGCATGGGACACAGTGACTCAGACCCATACTCAACCACAGAAATAGGTGCTCTCAGGTGACAGGCAGGAGTCTGAGCTCCAGATGGGGTGGACTTCCCAGGCTGTGAGGAAATACATCAGCCTACCCAAACTCTTGTGGCTGCTAGCTATCCTTGTCATGACTGTCCTCTGCCTTCCTGTTCCCATGACCCTCTCCCTGAACATGACTGTGTGTTTCCCTTTCTATGAAGATGTCAATCTGTCCTAGGGTTCCTCCTGCTGTGATAAAACACCACAACCAAAGCAGTGTAAAGAGAAAGGGTTTGGGGGTTTTGTTTGTTTGTTTGTTTCATCTTACAGCTTTTAGTCTACCATCCATAGAAGGGAGGACAGGAACTCAAGGCCCGAACCTGGAACCAGATGCAGAAGCTGATGCAGAGGCCATGGAGGAGTGCTTACTCGTGGCTTTGTTCAACCTGCTTTCTTATGCACCCCAGGACTACCTACCCAGAAGTTACACCACTCACAAGGGCTAGGCCCTTCCATATCAATCACTAATTAAGAAAATGCCCCACAGGTTTGCCTACATCTGATCTTACAGGGGCAATTTCTCAATGACATTTCCTCCTCTCAGAGACCCTAGCTTGTGTCAAGCTGACAAATCTGGATAGCACACAGACAGACTGGATTAGGACTCACTCTCCTGGCCTTATTTTAATATGCTGACCTCTATAAAGATCTAGCTTCAAATAAAGTCACATTCTGAGGTCCTGAGGGTTCCCACGCCAACCTATGAATATGGGGAAAGGAAATGGTTTGAGCATCACAGAGGGCATACCAAAAATACCAACAGTAGAAAGAATAAATAACCATAGCATTAGCTACAGTGTGATGCTGCCAGCAAGAATAACAAGAAAGGAAGAAAGAAAGGAAGGAAGGAAGGAAGGAAGGAAGGAAGGAAGGAAGGAAGAAGGGAGGGAGGGAGGGAGGGAGGGAGGGAGGGAGGGAGGAAGGAAGGAAGGAAGAAAGAAAGAAAGAAAGAAAGAAAGAAAGAAAGAAAGAAAGAAAGAAAGAAAGAAAGAAAGGGAAGGAGAGAGAGGGAGAGAGAAAGAGAACAGTTACCACTTGCACAGATTTCAGTCAAAGCTGATACCAACAGGGCCTGCACTTAAGATTCAGAAAACAGGAAATATATATATATATGAAATAGAACCAGGGTGAGTTCAGCAGGAGTCTGAGTTCTGGGAATGTTCTAGGTCTCCCGGAGCTGATTATGTATGTACACCTGTGTAGACACTCACTGGGCCATGCACCTCAGATGCCCCACAGGTTTGCCTACATCTGATCTTACAGGGGCAATTTCTCAATGACATTTCCTCCTCTCAGAGACCCTAGCTTGTGTCAAGCTGACAAATCTGGATAGCACAATTAGAAGGCTCAATTCAATTTAGACTGTTCTTGCTTCATTTCTGTTGCTGTGATAAACAGCCTGACAAAAAGCAACTTAGAGGATAAAATGGTTCATTTTAGCTTATAATTTCAAGTTACAGTCCACAATTGAAAAAAAATCAAAGCAGGGACTTCAAACTGCTGGTCATATTCCATCTACAGTCAAGAGTAATGAATTCATATGTGCTCACTTGTTTGCTTGTGCTCAGCTCCATTTCCCCACTCATACATTTCATAATCTCCTGCCTAGAGAATGGTGCTGCCCACAGTGGACTCAATCTTCCCACATCAATTAACTTAGTTAAGACAACCCCAACAGACATGCCCACGGGCAAATGGAATTTAGACGACCCCTCATTAAAACTAAAAAAAAAAAAAACAAAAAACAAAAAACAAAAAACCTCTATTCCCAGGTGATTCTATGCTATGTTTAGTTGACAGTTAAAGCCAACAGCCAGAGAGAGCTATCAACATGGTCAACTCAGGATCTCTATGGCCTGGGGAGACAAGAGGCAATGCCTGAAAGAAAAGAAATTGATACTAGCATTCTAAAGTCAGATGACTTGTTTATTTTTCTCATTGCTGTGATAAAATATGTGACAGAAGTAACTTAAAGGAGGAGGGGTTTGTTTGGAGGGATTTGTTTGTTTGTTTGTTTGTTTATCATAGTTTCAAAGATACATCTATCTCATCATGGCAGGGAAGCCATGGTAACTGGGATAGCTCCAGAAGTTGCAACTCAGCTTGTTGACATCTTGGGGAGCAGAGGGCTAAGGAACCAGAAGAGAATTCACCTCTAACACCCACCCCTAGTGACTCATTTCCGGTCCCCAAAGTTCCATAACTTCCTAAAATAGTGCCCCAAACTAAGAACCAATTGCTCTGTGTGCAAAGGTTCTACTGGAATTCTGGGTAGCATAGCCACATGGTCCTTTGTTGGGTTAACATTTCCCTGGCTTGGCACATTGGAGTGACAAGCCTCAACCCTCCCTCTCGAGTCGGAAAGATGTGACTGGCCCCGAGGAGAGAGTCTTGTGGGCTCCAAGAATGAACCAGGCACCCTGGTTCTTCCTGTGGACTCTGGTCTGGCCTATCACGTTTCTTCACAGAGGCTCTGCCACAGCAGTGGGGACATGAAGCCCTCTCTGTTCTTAGATAAACTTCTGTGGCCTGGAGCATGGCCCACTATCCTACACCACACACACACACACACACACACACACACACACACACACACACACACATGCACACACACACATACCAACTGGCCAGAGCTCTGAAGTCCTACAGTTTAGCTGAATTCGGTTGTAACTTAGGTCTGGGTTCTACTTGGGCTCTGGTCTCATGGGCAGAAGCCTCTGGGAATGCTTTTGTCCAGTACAGCACGTCCTCTGCCTGCCACTCATGACCTGGCCTCATCAAGGAAGGAGTTCAAAGTCACAACATGAAAGAGAGCCACAGTGTAGCCCTTTCAAGCAGACTTTAAATCCAACTTGCACTAGGGCCCTCTGTCCTGAATGAGTGGGGAGTCTGAGCAGCATAGGCCCACTGACGAGGCCAAGATTCAGATTCCCCTAGGGCTTTCTATGAAATGGAAGCCCCACCCAAGCTGAAGCCACTACACATAAGTAAAGTGGCCAGTATAGGGTCAGTGTATCCAGCAGTGCCCAGGACAAGGCAGGCAGGTCACCATGACCAACCAGACAGGCCAAAAGGAAGGCTCTATCTTCCCTCTGATAACCTGGCCTAAACTGGTCTCAGGTCCCCTCCAGTAGGACTGGACATTGACTCATCCTGTGGCTTTGTTTCCCAGTGTCCATGTGTGCCCCTGCTCGTGGGAAGGAGCAGTTGTCAGAGGCACTGTGCTGACCAAAACAGACAAGGGTTATCTCTATCATCTACCCAGAGGCTGAAGCTACAGCAATGGAAGAGATCTGGTTACAACTGTCTTAGCAGGGGATCTAACCATAGGGCACCGGATCAAGGGGTCAGATGACCTTGGAACCATGTGCCCCTCTGAAGACCCCTAAAGTTGGAGAGCAAAGATGACAGGTGCAGAATGCCAGCCAAGCCACAACCTGTGTCCCTGGGTTAGTAAAAGTCACCCTCATCTGCACAGGAAATGTGAAGACAATTAGGTGACTCACTGACCCAGAAAACCACCAAGTCCTGATAAGGAACATTTTGCGTCCTGGTGACAGCCCCTGAGATGAGAGGATGCCGCCAGGCTTGCCACCAAAAGGGCACCTTTCAACAATGAGCAATGGGAGCCATCTTGCTGGGGCCTTGTTAGATAAGCCTGTGGAGAGAAAGAGGCTGTGTGGAAAGTGCCTATACGCCAGGATCATGACAGGATCAGACCTGGCTTTAGGCCTGGAATACTCAAGTGACCCCCAGATTCATGAGGTGGGTCCTGGTCCCATCTTCTAGGTGAGTGGACAGCACCCTGAGCTACCTGAACCAATTTGAAGCTATAAACAGTGGAATAACACCACAGGCTTCCACCACACATCCAGAGTTTCAAGAAGCATCAGACCTCTGGGGTGAGAACAGGGTTCACTGAGGCAGGGTTGCCTGCCATCTTCTAGCCCAGTGCCAAGGTTTCATGGATCCATCCATCCAGTCTTGTATCTGTGACAACCCCATTGAGACATTGTTGCTGTCAGGTTTTGAGTATTGTGCCCTCAGCATAAGATCTGAATACATTCACACACACACACACACACACACACACACACACACACACACACACACACACTAAAGACTGCTCCTATTGTCTCTTCTAGCCCCTGGAGAGTCCAGTTTTCCTATAGGAATGCTTATGGCATTGACTAGGCATTCCCATGGCTTCTTGAGGGTCATATTCCACCCACCTGAGTTCCCTGTCCTTGTATGGTCATACTGTGTGTCTGTGTCCTGAACTCCTTTTAATCCATAACCCATTAGATTAGGCCCCATTAAAGTGATGTCGTTGTGGTTTAATGATCTCTTTAAAGACCACATCTTCAAGGGAAGGAAAAGTGGTTAGCAGAGGATCAAGGGTTCTGTTCCTATCACACACATGGTGGCTCACAACCATGTAACTCCAGTTCCAGGGGATCCTAATGTCCTCCTCTGATTTCTGAGAGCAGTGGCCACGTGAAAAGTGCACATACTGACACACAAGCCAAACATTCATACATATAAAATTTTAAAAATAAATAAATGCCAAAGAAACAAAGCCTCTTCCCAAACAGTCCCTCAGGCTGTCGAAGTTTTAAAGCTTCAATGCCTTCCCACGGCACATACAGTTCAGCCCAAAGAGGACAGGAGCCAAAGTAGAGGAAGGGTCTGAAGTCACAGGGAAAACCTGG
Source organism: Mus musculus (assembly GCF_000001635.26). Lineage (NCBI taxonomy): Eukaryota > Metazoa > Chordata > Mammalia > Rodentia > Muridae > Mus > Mus musculus. The sequence goes on along the minus strand of NW_016097319.1, from coordinate 42,076 downwards.
GCCCTCCCATGGGCTCTGAAAGAGGGTAGGCTGCTGCTGTGGCTGACAGAAGCCTGCACAGACTAGGTCTGACTGGACATCGTTCCTTCTGCAAATGCTGGGTCTGCCAGCACCGTGAAGTTTGCAGGGCCCATTCCCTCTACGCAGCTCTTACTCAGCTTCAGTTTCTGGCTATTGATTTTAGATTAGTCTACACAGCTCAAGCCATGGAGGAGCTGGTCACAGGGGCAGAAAGACCAGTGACAAGACTCTGTCAAGCAGAGAAGAAAGACCATGTGGTCTCAGGAGCCCCTGCTTCTGGCCCAGTATACTCTCACTGGCTCTCCAGAAGGTTTTCTTGGTTTAGTTTGGTTTTTTGAGATGAGGTTTCTTGGTTATAACCCTGGCTGTCCTAGAATTCACTCTCTAGACCAGGCTGGCCTCTGCCTCTGAGTACTAGGATTAAAGGTGTGTGCCACCACCGCCTGGGTCCCTAGCTGTTTTTATGGTGAGTGACTTTAAACCTCACCACCCCTCAGGTTAGCACGTAGCCAGTTTTGCTTTCAAATGTTCTTCCATGAAGGAAAAAGACATGACCGTCAGAGCTGCCCCTCTCAACCCACCCAGGCATGATCCTGAAGCTAGTGCTTCTCAAAGTTTTCTCACATTTGTCTGTTTGTTTGCTTATGTGTGTATAGGGTGCGTGTGTGCCGTGACATGTGGCGAGGTCACAGAACAACTCCTAGAAGTCAGTTCTCTCCTCCCACTATGTGAGTCCCCTGGACTGAACCCAAGTTATCTTTATCCCCTGAACCATCTTACTGGACTTTTATTGTTTTACATTTGTAGAAACTAGTAGGCACCACCAACCCTGGAGAGATGGCTCAGTCAGCCGAGTATCTGTAGCTCAAGCATGAGGGCTTGTGTTTGATCCCCTGTTCAGGGGACGCATGAGAAAAACTGAGGAGACAGACTGGAGATCCCTGAAACTCACTGGCCAGCTAAGCCAGCCTGATCAGTACACCTCACGTTCAGTGAAAAGACTCTACCTCAAAACAAGGTGAACAGCACCTAAAGAATGACACCCAAGGGTCACTCACCTCTGCCCTCCACGTGCACCCACACGTGTGCACACACATGCACACAACACAAATGCAGATCCATATATGTATATACAACTACCTGACACTCCAGCTCCAGGAAATTCAAAACTCTATTCTGGACTCTGTACACACACACACACACACACACACACACACACACACACACCAACTGTGTTTTCTCCTTACATCCATCACTGGACTTACTGGACAGCCACCAAGTGTCTCTGGCTCCCCCATCTGCTCAATGGTAGTATTACAATCCCAGCATCCAAAGTCTGCTGAGCTGGACCACTTGAAGTATAGATTCTGGGAAACTCCCGAGCTGGCTTTAGCCACAACAGAAGAGACCTTGGAGATGAGAGATCCCCTGTCATCCCAGCTTCTGGGCTGCTGAGGCGCATATTCTGATGCCATCCAAGCTGCAGCAAGCAGGAAACATGAGGAAGATGGGCCTCATGCTCTTGTCAGTCTCTGACACTTGGCAGCCTTTGTCATTGACTAATACACGTCAGAAATTTTTCTGTAAATAAACCCTACTTGTGACTATAGGGTCTCTGAGTAGGAGAGGGGGCTTCATACACAGCACCCTCCAGAAGTTGACATTTTCCCAAAGGACCACATAAGCTCATGATGGTAGGTCCATGTGATTTGACAGCTCTGCCCGCCAGTCTTTGAGGAGCCGTGTAATGGTTAGTGTATGGAGTATCCCACACACACACAAAAAAAGAGGTTCACATATTGAAAGGGTGTTATTTGGGGAGGTTAAAGAAACTTGTGAGGTGGTGAGACCTTGCTAAATATGATGAAGAAGGGCTAAGTCCTTGAAGGATATTATCCCTGGCCTTTTGTAGCCACGCTCAGTCAGATTCCCGGCCAACCAAGCTGTGAGCAGCTTGTCTCTGCCACATGTTCCTACTGCTTTGGTGTTCTGCACAAATGCATTGGGTTAAGCAATCATGGGCTGATCCCTCAGAACTCTGAGCCAAATACATCCTCCTTGCCTCACTTGTTGTGAGGGATCTGTGTCACTGTGATCAGAAGTAAACGATACAGTCCACGGTGGTGGCTGCTTTTCTTTCCGTTCGCAGCAGAGGTCAATGCTCTGCCACTAGTCTGTGGGCCTGAGACCTCCTCAGTGACACGCTTATTCTCCATAGGCACAGACACATGGAAATCCACATGTGTGCGTGCACATCTGTGTACTCAAACCTGTACGTATGTACTGTCCCCATAGCATGTGGACAAAGTTTTCACCCATAGCAGAAAACCCTGGGAAGGAGCCTGAAGGCTTTGTCACTCATGGTGGGGAGGGGCCTTCACTCAGCCAGTGCTCTGAACAGACAGAGCCAGGAGCCCAAGGGAAAGTAATACAGATGGCAGAGTCACATAGTGGCTGGTGTGCAAAAAACAGTGACTGGACCCCCGGGGTCCCTAAGGACCCTTTCCAAACTATCTGGTCCCACCCAATTCCCAGAAGCTATCCACATAGTGGCCAGCTAAGATTCTTGAAGAACCAACTTAAATCACAACACCAGAGTGGCTATGCCTGAGTTTATTATCGGAAAGCAAAGAATGGAACAGAAACTCCGAAAATAAATATGTGCAGAGAAGAAGCCAAGCCAGGAGTGGAGAAGGTCAGAGAGTCAGCAGAATAGTTTAAGATGCGAAGGAATGTGCACGGTACAACCCATTCACTTCCTTCCTAGAAAACGGGGGCTAGAACGCCTGGTGCGGACTTGCTGGGCCTGTGGGAGCCCACAGACAGTGTCCTGGCACAGACAGCTCTCGATGTGTGTGTAGGTATGGCTCAGCTCACTGCCATCTGGGCATTCCAGGGTAACACTTCGGACACTGGTCTTCTCCTCCTTGCAGCAAGAGCACCTGTGATCCAGACCCTGGACCTGGGCAGAGTACCTGGGGACAAGAAGGGCAAAATGAGTGCCAGCCTCCCTGTGAACAGCATCAGAGTCCTCCCTCCTTGAGGCCTGTCCTTGAGCTCCTCCACCTGCCCCCCACCATCTCATACTTGTAGCCTGGCACTCACATGGCAAAAGTCCCACAGGACCCAAAACAGTAGTTCATGGAGATGTTCTTGGTGCAGCCATTGTAGGAAATCTCCTTCATGACGGAGACAGCAGAGCAAGGGACTCTGGTCTGGTTTTGAGGGATGCCTGTGGGGGAAAAATGACTCTAGCTAGCTAGCTCCCCTTGCCCCTTCCCTCTCTCTCCCCACTTCCCCTCCCTCTCCTTCTCTGGTGCCATTTCTTCTTCCTTCTCCGAGCATGTCTCTAGCCCTTAACTGAGTCCCACTTTCCTTTGAGGAACTGAGTCCCAACATGCAGCTGGGCTCCACCCAGCCTCTCCCTGGAAGGAGACTCAGATTCCTATACATCTGCATGAGTGTAGGAGACACAGTCCTGAAGCATCCTGTCCTGCATCTTCCCCTCAAGGCTCTGAGTAAAACTCACCCATCACCCAACATTTCCCCAGCCGTACTCACATGTCTTACAGCAGCCATTAGGCATGTATGTGATGGAGCCCTGAAGAGAAAGGAGAGTAAGAAAGGAGTCCAGAGCACCCCCAGCAAGTGAGTGCCCCTTCTTGTCATGGGATGCATAAGGGCTGTCCTACAGGAGGGTGTGGAACAAGCCCCCTGGAAACCAGGTAGCTGGTGCATTAAGGTTCCCTGCTCCTGGCAACGCATACATGGACAGGGCCATAGGGTCCCACTCACTGAAACACAATCACTTGGGTTGAAGTCGGGACAGGTGATGTTGGAGACCGAGGAGATGAGCTGGTTGTTGATTTTCATGCAGCTGAAGAAGGTGCACTTGTTGCTGGGGTTTTTGTGAATCTCCCCAGGCTGTGGACGCAACAGAATGAGGATGAGCAGGTGTACGCCAGAGGCCAGCCCAGGAAGACCTGGGAGGCAAAGCGCCACAGAAAGGAGGTCCAGAGTCACTGGGCAAGTGGCATCCGTTACAGTCTTGGAGATAGCTACTGTGGTTACATAACACAGAAATCTCTAACCTAGGTCTGACTTGTGAACTAGAAAGTGACTCTGAGTGGGGAAATGATCTTTGAAAAGCTCAAGAAAATAATCTGGATATGAGGTCACCCTACATGAAGGAGGTCCTAGCTCCAGGAATGAGTATCCTTATAAGAGACAGAAGAGGAGGCACAGGCTCAGATAGAAGGACACTACTACATCAGAGGTGATTCAAACACAAACCAAAATTGGCTGGAGCCCAAAGAAGAGGCAGGAAGGACTCCTCACAGCATCTGCCAGCCTTGATCTTACACTTCAGAGCTCCAGAAGTGGAGCAACCATATATGTTGCTTTTAGCCACCCAAATATGCTATGTGGGATTTAGGATGACTCAAGCCCGAAGTCATCCTAGCCTTGCCCTCAGTGGCTGCCTAGCTTGTGGGTGGAGCCAGAAGCGCACACACCTTCAGAATAATGTACTGCTGCTTGGGCCCCTCGATGATGCAATGGGTCTGCTGGCACTTCTTGCAACATTCCCCAGGGACGTCCACAAGCTCAAAGCCCTGTGAACACAGGAGAAGATGAAGCTGAGATCAAAGACTTGTCCCTGCACCCAACCAGACCGTGGAATCGGTAGAATGCCTCACCCAGGGGGAGGCTGTGTATGAACAAGTGCCATGGTGGGAGTAGATACAGGCCCAGTTTGGCAAGAGAGGTTTAAGAAAACTTAAAAATCATGTAAATGAACATGAAACCATGTGTCTTTTAGAAGATGGGAAGAGGGTAAACTGAGGCCGGCAGTGGGAGAAAAGAGGAGGAGCCACACTTACAGAGCTGCAGGAGATGTTACAGGGCACATGGGTACAGGAGATGACGTTGAGCTGGGTGCTGTTGTCCAAGATGTTGGTACATACACAGTCCTGGCACTTGTTGGAATACACTGGAGATCCGGGCTTTTGGGAAAAGGCAGAAGTAAGGGAGCTGCACGCACCATCATGCATGCATTACTCCATCTTCAGACAAGGGCAACGACACCCATCCTCCCTGTCCCCTCCCAGCTCAGAACTCACCTGGTATTCAGCATTCTGGTGCACACACACACCCTTGGGCACTTGGAAGAAAGAGTGGGGAAAGCCATCAGAGGTTATCCTGAGCCTCAGCCTGGCATACACATCTGAGTAGATGCTCAGGGCTGATGGGTACACAGCCATAGCCATGACAAGGAAGCCCAAGGAGAGAGCATGTTCCCTCCACTGGACCCTTGTTCACAGCCTGCCCCGCCCATGACCTTCCCTTACCCCGCTGGCCTCACTTACCACAGGAATAAACTGGACAGCATTTCCCGGGCACAATCTCGGTCTTCACTTCGAATCCCAACAAACATGTGGGGCGTTCAGCTTTGCATCGTTTGGTGTCACACTCTGAAGGCAGAGTAGGAGTGTGGTGACCAAGATGGATCCCATAGGTAGAGAACCTCTCCCCCATTGTACAGCATGGGTCCAGGCCTCTGTAGAGCCTACCAGGACCAGGCCCTGCAACAGGGACTCTTGGTCTGATCCAGCAGCCACTACCATCACCTCTCCAGTAAGCAGAACCTGAGCTCACCAACGAGGGAGTGGCAGACAGCCTAAGCCTCAGTGGGCATGTTTGACTCACTAGGAACATGAGTCCCAGTGGTCTGAGAAGGACTCCCGTGCCCTGGGGGTGGCCTTACTACATGAGGTGATATTGCAGCACTTGTCATCTGGGTTGGTCTCTACAACGAGGTAGGTGCCATCCTCCTCACATGTGGTCTGGTTGCCACCAGAACATTTCTTTGGTTGGCACACAATGCCACTTCCACCCTCCCGGCAAACACAGTCCTTGCAGTCAAACTCAAAGTGCTCTCCAAACTGCAAAGAGGAAAGATTAGATAAGCACCAGGCTATCCATATGGTCAGACAGGGAGAAAATGGCTGGACCAGGTAACCAGGTGAGAAAGTGAGCTTTCTCAAATGAAAGGTTCAGGGACAGACCAGCAACTGTTCATTCAAGGGCACTGATATCACACAGATGTGACCTGCTCACCAGTCCCCACCAGTATCTGCCTGAGATGCAGCAGATTGCCTATTGAAGGTATTTCTATTGAGCTAAAGAGTCCACCAATGCCTGTGAGCATATACGGGAATCAACACTGAAGTAGCCAATGTGCCATCTCATATTTAGACAGAGTATTATATGACTGGTGGGTAGATGGGTGGATACATGAATGGATAGTCTCATGGATGGGTGGATGATTGGATAGATAGAAGGATGGATGGATGGATGTTGGATTGGTGGTTGGTTGCATGGATAATGGTAGTTGGATGGTTAGATGGATGAATAGATGATAGATGAGTGGATGGTGGTGGAAGGGATGGATATATGATGGGTAGGCTTTTGGATGGGTAGATGATGGATAGATGGCTTGATGGGTGGATGATGAATGGATGGATGGAGAGTGGGTAAGTGGATGAATGAACAAAAGATAGGTAAGATACATGGATGATAGATGGGATAGTTAGATGGATGAATAACAGATGAGTAGATGGAGGATGAATGGTTCATTTGGGTGGGTGGGTGGATCGATGGGTATAGAATAGGTGGGTGAATGGTGAATAAATGAATGGCTGAGTGGATGATGGATGGATGAAGGATAGATTAATGGGTGAATGGATGGATTTATGGACTGATGGCTAATGGATGGGTAATTGAATGGATATATAATACATACATAATTGGATGTATGAGCAGATGTATGACTTGAGTGGATATACAGATAGATGTGAGTGGGTGGGTGGGTAGATGGGTGTTGGGTGCATAGTAGGTGGAGAGATGAAAGATAAATGAGTGGTGGGTAGGTGATTACCTGATAGGTAATGGATAGGTATACAGAAGCATAGTATGGATGGATGGATGGATGGATGGATGGATGGATGGATGGATGGATGGATGGATGGATGGATGGATGGATGGATGGGTGGATGGGTGAGTGGATGGATGGATGGATGGATGGATGGATGGATGGATGGATGGATGGGTGGATGGATGGATGGATGGATGGATGGATGGATGGATGGATGGATGGGTGGGTGGATGGATGGATGGATGGATGGATGGATGGATGGATGGGTGGGTGGATGGATGGATGGATGGATGGGTATTGGGTAGATTGATGGGTGGTCAGATTGAAAATGGATAGGCAAGTGGATGGATGGGTGGATGGATAAATAGATGATAATACATTGTTAATTGTATTGATAGATGACTGGACAATGAATTGATGGAGAGATGCACCAATGAGCAGGAGGATGAGTGGAGGAATCTCACCTACTAGGACTTACATGGCTCATGACTCAGTCCTTGAGCCTCCCAGGCTGTCATATTCACTCTGCCCCACTCATTCCCCAAAGCTCAGGATTTTAGGGAGAATTCTCCTAGCTCAAGGGGGAACCTACCTCTCTGGGCACATTGTCAGGTCCCACACATCCTAGAAAGAGAGAGGAAACAAACTCTGTTAACACTGTCATGATATTTTAGGGAACTAGGATCAGCCTCCTAGCTTTGCCTCTATGTACACAGAGGAAACAGGAGTGGGGTGATGGAGGTAGGAGCATACCACATGTCTTCACACAGACGTCATAGCCAGGGGCAAACTTTGTGGTGCCTTCAGGACAGAAGCAGCCTTCCACCAAGAGTGTGGAATTCTGAGAGGAGCTAGAACGGCAAGACACATGCTCAGAAGGAAGGAGTGACAGACTCTGGGACACAGCTCTGGGAAGAGAGCTAAAACTGGCTGGGATGTGTGAGCAGGACTAGGAACCAGCAGGAATCTTCGGGCAGCATACCTGGGCTGGCAGGTGGGTTCTTCTTCAGGGCCACAGGCCTGATACTGCTTGTGAGGTGGGCACTTCACAGCTGTGGGGGAGGGACAAGAATAAGGAAGGTCACATCAAGGAAGCCTATCCCTCCGTGTAGTGACAGAGCTACCCAGCCCTTCTCACTCAGGACTTCAGCCCATGGCAGCAGAGAATGGGTAACTGCCCAGTACCCTTGCCTGACCCACAGGCCCCAGCACAGTGCAGTCAGTGGGAAAGGATGAGAGGCACTTACAGCAGACTCCCTGGGTGTGGTTCCGCCAGTCAATGCAGACACCTTCCTTGGCACAGAGGGTGGCATAGGCCTGTACACTGGCACACTCCATATTAGAGCCAGGCACATAGCAGCTATCAAACAGGCAAGCTTCATAGTAGTGCTTGGGAGGCACGAAGGCGTGGCACTGGGAGAATAGGCTATGCAGGGAGAGATGGGTCACATTGTGGTCAGCACCAAAGCCTCTCCACATGCTCTCCCAGCGCCCCCCCCCCCTGCCGCCGCCCTACTGGAGCCTATTCAGAGGCGACTGCCAAAGACACACTATGGTTAACAGCTGCAGAAGATAGGAAGGGCTGGCCTCTAAGAAAGGAAGGACATGTGTCTGTTTCGTCAGACATGTAGAGATGTACAATGCACACCTCAATAGTCACTAGTTGCCAGGATGTTCCCTTCCAACAATCCTAGCAGAGCCTCACCTAGCTTTGACCTCACCCTAACATCTCCAGGGACAGGGGACATCCTCCTGTGGCTCCAAGATTTAGGAGTCCCTGACCTGTGTCCAATCCCAAACCTGCCTTCCCGAGATGCTGCATTCTGGTCAGTTAATCTATAGCTCAGTGAACCTGCACCTAGCCAGGAGGTGAGAAATGTCTGAGAGCAAAGAAGGATGCTGGGGTATGGAGTGTCAGAGAATAGTTAGGGCCTGGGGAGACAGAATCCAAGTCCTGTGACCCAACACCCATCCACAGCGACATAACCTCAGATCTTCCAGACCCACACAGAGGCTGCTCTTCGCCTACTTAGTAGACAGCAGGGGCAGTAGAGATAAGACCTCAAAAAACTGATTTGGTTTGGTTTGGTTTGGTTCGGTTTGGTTTTTTTTTTAGACGGTGTTTCATTTGCCTAGGCTTGCCCTGATCCTCTTGCCTCTACTTCTCCACTTCCCACAGGTCACCTGTCCATGATGAGGTGGCAGACAGGAGACACAGTGCAGTTATTAAGCGAAAGCCCTGGTGTCGTGGTGGCCGGACGCTTGGTGGTGAGGCCTTTGTGGGGACAGTGTGGCTTGGAGGGGTCATTCACCAACCACTCGTCAGCAGCAATTTCACAGTCAGAGATGATCTTCCCACTGGGCAGGATACAGTCATCTGCAGTATTGTTGGTGCAGGTGCCTGTGTGCAGAGAAGCCACCTATCAGGCCAGCATCAAGCCCTGGCACTTCTCCAGTCCAGGCTCTGTGTGTCCCACTGGTTGGACACTGAAAGCAAAGCCAAGGCCAAGGCAACATCTGCTGCCTTCTTACAGGGACCAAACACAAGACATTGCCACAGTGACTGTCCACAGAGGAAAGATAACCCTCATCCGGGCGACTGACAGGGGCTCACACCCAGTCTTGCCCTCCCTGGGTGACAGGGGCTCACACCCAGTCTTGCCCTCCAAGGAAAGAGGTGCCAGGAGTGGGGACTCACCACACTGGCCCTTTGTGTTGTTGCCAAACAGTTTGTAGGGCAGCCGGATGGAGAAAGAAAGGCCATTGTAGGAGATCTTGGCTTCTAGCCTGGAGATGTTCACCACAATGTTGATGCCAGACTCGTATACCTCCAGCCCATACTTCTTGTAGGGCAAAGCCACTAACTGCTTGTTCACCTGTACCTGTAGTCAACATGTCTGAGTCAGCGAAGGCCCCTGAGACAGGAGCTAAAGCCTGCCACCTGTTAGAGTATTGCCAGGCTCTGCCCTGTCCCTCTATAGACCTCTCTGGAAGCCATAGAGATGATCAGGAAGGCAAGGTTGCACCTTGGGATAGCACCAGTGATATCTCCACTTCTATTCAAAAAGGGGAGATTTTCCTGTCCCTCCATCTTTCTCTTCCCTTCTTGTTTCCTTTCTACCATACTGACCTTTGTCCCAGCTCATCCCACAAGAGCCCAAGAAGACTCTTCCAGAGACTTTGAGGCTCCATGAGAGGGTCAGGGCTCCTCAGCTGTTTCCATAAACATCACCAATGACCCCAGTGGATAGAGAAGACAGCTAGACACAGTCACCTCCTATTCACCCATCCTCAGAGAGGGAGTTTCTGTGCTCATGTAGAGAGCTCATGAGAAGAGCTGACAGGACCCTAAGGAGCCCCAACAACATGCCATGGCTCCAGTCTGGTCCAATGGATGTGCAGCCTAGTCCTAGTCCTCTGTTGCCGGTGGCCCACAGTCTAAGGCCATTACAGACACACTGTGAATGCCCAGCCAGTCCCAGCCACATACCTCCACCTCAATGGGCATCATCCTCACGGTCTTGATCTGTACTTCCTGGGTCTCGTGGCGCACAATAAGTGTGCGGGGGCAGGACACCTTGTCATTGGCATCACAGTGGTAGTTGTCAATGTAGACCCCAAAGTTGTCCACTGTGGGGGTAATCTCCTCCACCAGCACATAGGTACAGTTACCCTGGTAACTGTAGTAGAGCCCATCGAAGGTGACAAAGTGTGGGTCCCCCCAGCCAGTGCAGTAGCCTGTGGGAAAAGTTCCATAAATTGACATCACTGAGCCAGAACCACTGGAATCAAGTCATTGTCAGGATTCAAGGGATAGGCTATAAAAAACTATCAATAATTAAAGAAGTCTTAAAAGACCCAGTCCCTAGATTGAGCCACTAATGACATCCAAGCTGGAGCAGATCTTCCAAAAGCATCTTCCCATTTGGTCCAGAGATCTCCTTCTGCAGAGTGAGTCCTTGCTTTAAAGCCAGGTCAATCCCATCCTCAGAAGCATCCTTGCTCTGAAACATGCCTTGCTCCACCAGGCAAGGCTTCTACCTGCCCAGGCTCCTACTCAGAAACATAAAGGGTGTTGGGAAATACCTAAGACTATGTGCCTAGCCTTCAGCAGGTGCTTAACAATTAAGGTCTGTCCCCAAGAGGCTGCCCTTGCAACCACCAATACAAAGAAGAAAGGTGGATCCCCCAGATAGCTAAAGGCCTTACAGTCACATTCCCAGTGCCAGCAGCAGTTATCAGCATCAGGAACACGCACAGGTTTGAGGCCATTGGCACAGGTGGGCATGGGTGGGGGATCGCACTTCAGCGGCACAATCTCCACTACGTTGTCATGATTGCAAATAGCCATAGTACAGTTACACAGCCACCAGGTCTCATTAACCTGCAGGAGAGATAGTGTGGAACAATCAACATGCAGCTTAACTTAGCTTCCCCAGTCTACACAGGAGGACACACACAGTCTACACCCAGGACACTCTCAGAGCTGGGGCTGAGGGCAGCTAAGATTAGGACATGGAAAGGCAGGGTATGGTTAAAAAGAGAGGACAACAGAACCTGTGCCCATGATGTTTTGGGAAACATTAACCCCACTGTTCAGTGCTATGGTAACAAAGCCACATACTGCCCACTGACCTGTCTGGGAGGATCAAAATCTGGGCACCCATAGGGGGTGGTTTTGGTTGGTGTGCTGAGTGTCGACTTGGGCGATGTGGATTGGGGTGTAGAGGGTGTAGACTTGGAAGACGTGGTAGATGGTGTGGTCGTCTGGGAGGGTGTTGGTGTTGGTGTTGAGGGTGTAGGAGTTGAGGGAGTAGATGGACAGGACCAATTGAAGAACTGGAGATGGCAGTCCAGAGAGCAGTTTACATAGAAACAGGTGCCCCCATGGGTACTGTTGTAGACCAGTTCACCTACAAGGGAAGAGAAAGACACAGTCTTTACACTATCTAGAAACAGAGCTGGCCACTAGAACACACTGATAGACGCCCATGGAGGTCTGGGGAGGGACTCAGTATACTGGGGGAGGGACCTTAGGGGAGATAACTAGGGTTAGGTGAGGTATGACAGTGATCCCCCTAGCATAGTATTAGTGGCATTCGAAGAAAAGAGAGACCCAGAGCCAGCACATTTGTGCCATTTCGCCACCTGGTACCTGTTTTGATGCAGATGAAGAACTCATCAGATTCCAGTGCCATATTCCTGTACTTCCTAGTCTCCAAAACTGCCAGCTAAACAACCCTCTATTATTTATAAACCATCTGGCCTTAAGTGTTTTGTTACAACAGAAAATGGACTAAGCCCCACCTCTACTTGTTCTCCAAGCCTTGGAAGAGCTCTGACTTCTGGTTTATGTTCGTAACAACGTGAAGCTGGCCACAAAAGCCTACCTATGACCAACCTCCAGCCTTCACCCTCCTAATCAAGCTTCAAGTGGGGGTCTGACCCTGGATCTACCCACTGGTAAGAGCAGGGACAAGCCTCAGCTTTGTGAACATTAAACATGAACACCATAAATACCTGGGCCGTAGAACATCTCATTCAAAACACAGCAGGTAACCTGTGTTTCAGTGTGGGTCCAGACAGTGCTGGGAGAGGTGATTGGGGAGGTCGAAGAGAATGTCCCCCAAGACGAGGTCCTGGTGGTCTCCAAAGTAGTTGGTGTGGTTGATAAGGGTCTTGTCTGAGTGGTAGTTTCCGTTGGAACAGTGAAGGATGTAGGGGTAGATGTGGAGGGTGGTCTTGTGGTAGGTGAAGTTGGCCCTGTTGTGGTCTTTGAGGAGGTGGGCATGCCTGTAAGAAGAGTTCCATGTGGGCTTATGGCACTGATCATCTCAGGTACCACAGAGCTCTACCTGCAGGCCCCACCACTATAAGATAACAAACAGTTAGGTCAAGAAGCCATGGCGAGGTGTCAAAGCTTTATACCCACTCACCAGGATCTGATGTCACCATGCACACTGTGTGACTATCATATTGAACACCGAACATCTGCCAGTGCCAGGCTAGCTACCCTCCAAGACCTCTTGTGCCATGCCCAGACAGGAGTGTCTTACACCAGCCCCAACCCTATATAGCCTAGGACTTCCCTGGGAGAGCTTTACCCATGGAGTTCCATCAGTGTTGGACTATAAAATCTATACTATCTACAATTCATCAATCTCAGGGATCTGGCTCAATAGGCAGAGAAGGCCACCTAGGCTGCCTCAAACCTGCCAGGGGACTGGTCTCACTGAGCAAGAACAGGGTCGTGAAGCACAAAGTGCTTAGGTCTTGAGATCACAAAGCTTCCCTTGCAACGAGCTCTCCAAAGAGTGAAGGAATAGGGGTGACTTCACACATCTGCTTACCTGAAGATGTGGTAGGTCCTGGTGTTGAACCTGGAGGTGAAGAGGGAGTGCTGCCCGCTGATGAAGTGACGAATGGTGATGTTGTTCCAGGGGATGATGCTGTGCTAGATGTTGCTGTGGTTACAGGGGTGCTTGAAAGGGTGGTAGACTCCGTGGGAGGGGAAGGAGTGGATTGAGAGGTCACAGGCGTCGAGGATTCAGTTGGAGGTTTAGAAGAGGTTGATCCTGTAGTAGGTACTGTGTTTGTAGGGGTGGAGGTCTCTTTGACTGTGGTGGTGGGTGTTGTAGGTGAAGTCACTGTGGTAGTAGGAGAAGGGCTTGGGGTCTGGATAGTGGTAGATTTGGGAGTGGAAGTCTCAATGATGGGTGTTGGGGTACTGGCCTCTGTTGTAGATGTTAAAGTTGAGGTATGTGTTGTGGTAGGTGTTGGGGTTGGGGTCCCTGAAGTGGTGGAAGATGAACTTGGGGTCTGGGTAGTGGTAGATCTGGGAGTGAAGGTCTCTGTTCCTGTAGGTGTTGGGGTTGTGGTCTGTGTGGTAGTAGATGTTGAGGTTGAGGTCCCTGTAGTGGTGGGTGTTGAGGTTGGAGTCACTGTGGTTGTAGGGGTTGGACTTGGTGTCTGGGTAGTGGTAGATGTAGGAGTGGAGGTCTCTGTGATGGGTGTTGGGGTTGTGGTCTGTGTGGTAGTAGATGTTGAGGTCTCTGTGGTGGTTGGTGATGGGGTTGGAGTCACTGTGGTTGTAGGGGTTGGACTTGGTGTCTGGGTAGTGGTAGATGTAGGAGTGGAGGTCTCTGTTCCTGTAGGTGTTGGGGTTGTGGTCTGTGTGGTAGTTGATGTTGAGGTTGAGGGCCCTATAGTGGTGGGTGTTGGGGTTGGATTCACTGTGGTTGTAGGGGTTGGACTTGGTGTCTGGGTAGTGGTAGATGTAGGAGTGAAGGTCTCTGTGATGGGTGTTGGGGTTGTGGTCTGTGTGGTAGTAGATGTTGAAGTTGAAGTCTCTGTGGTGGTTGGGGTTGGGGTCACTGTGGTTGTAGGGGTTGAACTTGGTGTCTGGGTAGTGGTAGATGTAGGAGTGAAGGTCTCTGTGATGGGTGTTGGGGTTGTGGTCTGTATGGTAGTAGATGTTGAGGTTGAGGGACCTGTGGTAGTAGGAGTTGGGGTTTGGGTTGATGTTGTTGAGGTAGTGGAAGATGGACTTGGTGTATGCGTAGTGGTAGATATGGGAGTGGAGGTCTCTGTGATGGGTGTTGGTGTTGTGGTCTGTGTGGTAGTAGGTGTTGAGGTTGAGGTCTCTGTGGTGATTGGGGTTGGGGTTGGAGTCACTGTGGTAGAAGGGACTGGGCTGGATGTCTGGGTTGTGGTAGATCTGGGAGTGAAAGTTTCTGTTATTGTAGTTGTTGGGGTTGTGGTCTCTCCAATTGTTGGTGTTGGAGTTGAAGTCACCGTGGTAGTAGGGACTGGGCTTGGTGTCTGAGTAGTGGTAGATCTAGGAGTAGATGTCTCTGTTACTGTAGGTGTTGGAGATGTGGTCTGTGTGGTAGTAGATGTTGAAGTTGACGTCTCTGTAGTAGTAGATGTTGTGGCCGGAGTTACCGTGGTGGTAGAGGCTGGGCTTGGTGTCTGACTGATGGTAGATGTAGGAGTGGAGGTCTCTGTGATGGGTGTTGGGGTTGTGGTCTGGGTGGTCGTAGATGTTGAAGTTGGAATTTGTGTAGTGGTTGGTGCTGGAGTTGGAGTCACCGTAGTTGTAGGAGATGGGCTTGGTGTCTGTGTGGTAGTAGATGTCAGAATGGAGGTCTTTGTGGTTGATGTTGTAGTTGGGGTCTCTGTGGTGGTAGATGATGGAGTTGAGGTAAAACATATTGGATTACAGCAGTAAACATTGATCTCATAGTTGAGACACATGCGCATGGGGATGATCCCTCCTATTTCCTGATCTTCATTTTTGCACACTAACCCAACTTCTTTGTTACAAACCACTATTTGTCCAAGCTGATCAAGTGGAATGTTGGAATGCATCACAGCTCGGCAGGAAATGTTTTGTACTTCCCAGTGTGGTTCGCAGACACCTTTAATCAGTTCAAAATCTCCACTTTTTATATCATAAGTGGGTTTTCCAGAATCCAGCCAGCCAGTCCACTTGCAGTCATCAATGCATGTAGTGGAGGGTGGGGTAGTGAAGGTTGATGATGTGGTAGGTGATGTGCTCGGTGAAGTAGCAGTTGAGGTTCCTGATGAAGTGGTTGGTGAAGTTGTAGCTGAGGAGGTTGGTGAACTGTTAGGAGGGGTAGCTGATGAAGAAGTTTGTGAAGTGGTAACTGAAATTGTCTGTGTAGCAGTGGATGAGGTGGTTGGTGAGGTGGTTGATGGGGTGGTTGGTGAGGTGGTTGGTGAAGTGGTTGATGGAGTGGTTGGTGAGATGGTTGATGTGGTTGTTGAGATGGTTGGTGAGGTGGTTGAAGGGAGATGGTTGATGTGGTTGTTGAGATGGTTGGTGAGGTGGTTGAAAGGGTGGTTGGTGAGGTGGTTGATGGGGTGGTAGGTGAGGTGGTTGATGGGGTGGTTGGTGAGGTGGTTGATGGGGTTGTTGAGATGGTTGGTGAGGTGGTTGAAAGGGTGGTTGGTGAGGTGGTTGATGGGGTGGTAGGTGAGGTGGTTGATGGGGTGGTTGGTGAGGTGGTTGATGGGGTTGTTGAGATGGTTGGTGAGGTGGTTGAAAGGGTGGTTGGTGAGGTGGTTGATGGGGTGGTAGGTGAGGTGGTTGATGGGGTGGTTGGTGAGGTGGTTGATGGGGTTGTTGAGATGGTTGGTGAGGTGGTTGAAAGGGTGGTTGGTGAGGTGGTTGATGGGGTGGTAGGTGAGGTGGTTGATGGGGTGGTTGGTGAGGTGGTTGATGGGGTTGTTGAGATGGTTGGTGAGGTGGTTGAAAGGGTGGTTGGTGAGGTGGTTGATGGGGTGGTAGGTGAGGTGGTTGATGGGGTGGTTGGTGAGGTGGTTGATGGGGTTGTTGAGATGGTTGGTGAGGTGGTTGAAAGGGTGGTTGGTGAGGTGGTTGATGGGGTGGTAGGTGAGGTGGTTGATGGGGTGGTTGGTGAGGTGGTTGATGGGGTTGTTGAGATGGTTGGTGAGGTGGTTGAAAGGGTGGTTGGTGAGGTGGTTGATGGGGTGGTAGGTGAGGTGGTTGATGGGGTGGTTGGTGAGGTGGTTGATGGGGTTGTTGAGATGGTTGGTGAGGTGGTTGAAAGGGTGGTTGGTGAGGTGGTTGATGGGGTGGTAGGTGAGGTGGTTGATGGGGTGGTTGGTGAGGTGGTTGATGGGGTTGTTGAGATGGTTGGTGAGGTGGTTGAAAGGGTGGTTGGTGAGGTGGTTGATGGGGTGGTAGGTGAGGTGGTTGATGGGGTGGTTGGTGAGGTGGTTGATGGGGTTGTTGAGATGGTTGGTGAGGTGGTTGAAGGGAGTGGTTAGTGAAGTGGTTGATGGAGTGGTAGGAGAGATGGTTGATGTGGTTGTTGAGATGGTTGGTGAGGTGGTTGAAAGGGTGGTTGGTGAGGTGGTTGATGGGGTGGTAGGTGAGGTGGTTGATGGAGTGGTTGGTGAGATTGTTGATGTGGTTGTTGAGATGGTTGGTGAGGTGGTTGAAGGGGTGGTTGGTGAGGTGGTTGATGGGGTGATTGGTGAAGTGGTTGATGGAGTGGTAGGAGATGTGAGGTGGTTGATGGGGTGGTTGGTGAAGTGGTTGATGGAGTGGTTGGTGAGATGGTTGAGGTGGTTGTTGAGATGGTTGGTGAGGTGGTTGAAGAAGTAGTTGGTGAGGTGGTTGATGGGGTGGTTGGTGAAGTGGTTGATGGAGTGGTTGGTGAGATGGTTGATGTGGTTGTTGCAATAGTTGGGGAGGTGGTTGAAGGGGTGGTAGGTGAAGTGGTTGATGGAGTGGTTGGTGAGATGGTTGATGTGGTTGTTGCAATAGTTGGGGAGGTGGTTGAAGGGGTGGTAGGTGAAGTGGTTGATGGAGTGGTTGGTGAGATGGTTGATGTGGTTGTTGCAATAGTTGGGGAGGTGGTTGAAGGGGTGGTAGGTGAAGTGGTTGATGGAGTGGTTGGTGAGATGGTTGATGTGGTTGTTGCAATAGTTGGGGAGGTGGTTGAAGGGGTGGTAGGTGAAGTGGTTGATGGAGTGGTTGAGATGGTTGGTGAGGTGGTTGAAGGGAGTGGTTAGTGAAGTGGTTGATGGAGTGGTAGGAGAGATGGTTGATGTGGTTGTTGAGATGGTTGGTGAGGTGGTTGAAGGGGTGGTTGGTGAGGTGGTTGAATGGGTGGTTGGTGAAGTGGTTGATGGGGTGGTTGGTGAAGTGGTTGGTGAGATGGTTGATGTGGTTGTTGAGATGGTTGGTGAGGTAGTTGAAGGGGTGGTTGGTGAGGTGGTTGAAGGGGTGGTGGGTGAGGTGGTTGATGGGGTGGTCGGTGAAGTGGTTGATGGAGTGGTTGGAGAGGTGGTTGATGTTGTTGTTGAGATGGGTGGTGAGGTGGTTGAAGGGGTGGTGGGTGAGGTGGTTGATGGGGTGGTCGGTGAAGTGGTTGATGGAGTGGTTGGAGAGGTGGTTGATGTTGTTGTTGAGATGGGTGGTGAGGTGGTTGAAGGGGTGGTGGGTGAGGTGGTTGATGGGGTGGTCGGTGAAGTGGTTGATGGAGTGGTTGGAGAGGTGGTTGATGTTGTTGTTGAGATGGGTGGTGAGGTGGTTGAAGGGGTGGTGGGTGAGGTGGTTGATGGGGTGGTCGGTGAAGTGGTTGATGGAGTGGTTGGAGAGGTGGTTGATGTTGTTGTTGAGATGGGTGGTGAGGTGGTTGAAGGGGTGGTGGGTGAGGTGGTTGATGGGGTGGTCGGTGAAGTGGTTGATGGAGTGGTTGGAGAGGTGGTTGATGTTGTTGTTGAGATGGGTGGTGAGGTGGTTGAAGGGGTGGTGGGTGAGGTGGTTGATGGGGTGGTCGGTGAAGTGGTTGATGGAGTGGTTGGAGAGGTGGTTGATGTTGTTGTTGAGATGGGTGGTGAGGTGGTTGAAGGGGTGGTGGGTGAGGTGGTTGATGGGGTGGTCGGTGAAGTGGTTGATGGAGTGGTTGGAGAGGTGGTTGATGTTGTTGTTGAGATGGGTGGTGAGGTGGTTGAAGGGGTGGTGGGTGAGGTGGTTGATGGGGTGGTCGGTGAAGTGGTTGATGGAGTGGTTGGAGAGGTGGTTGATGTTGTTGTTGAGATGGGTGGTGAGGTGGTTGAAGGGGTGGTGGGTGAGGTGGTTGATGGGGTGGTCGGTGAAGTGGTTGATGGAGTGGTTGGAGAGGTGGTTGATGTTGTTGTTGAGATGGGTGGTGAGGTGGTTGAAGGGGTGGTGGGTGAGGTGGTTGATGGGGTGGTCGGTGAAGTGGTTGATGGAGTGGTTGGAGAGGTGGTTGATGTTGTTGTTGAGATGGGTGGTGAGGTGGTTGAAGGGGTGGTGGGTGAGGTGGTTGATGGGGTGGTCGGTGAAGTGGTTGATGGAGTGGTTGGTGAGGTGGTTGATGTGGTTGTTGAGATGGTTGGTGAGGTGGTTGATGGGGTGGTTGGTGAAGTGGTTGATGGAGTGGTTGGTGAGGTGGTTGATGTGGTTGTTGAGATGGTTGGTGAGGTGGTTGAAGGAGTGGTTGGTGAGGTGGTTGATGGGGTGGTTGGTGAACTGGTTGATGGAGTGGTAGGAGAGATGGTTGATGTGGTTGTTGAGATGGTTGGTGAGGTGGTTGATGGGGTGGTTGGTGAGGTGGTTGATGTGGTTGTTGAGGTGGTTGAAGGAGTGTTTGGTGAGGTGGTTGATGGGGTGGTTGGTGAAGTGGTTGATGGAGTGGTAGGAGAGATGGTTGATGTGGTTGTTGAGGTGGTTGAAGGGGTGGTTGGGGAGGTGGTTGATGGGGTGAGGTGGGTGAATGGGGGGTTGGTGGAGGGGTTGGTGAGGTGGTTGAAGGGGTGGTTGGGGAGGTGGTTGATGGGGTGAGGTGGGTGAATGGGGGGTTGGTGGAGGGGTTGGTGAGGTGGTTGAAGGGGTGGTTGGTGAGGTGGGTGATGGGGTGGTTGGTGAAGTGGGTGATGGAGTGGTAGGAGAGATGGTTGATGAGGGTGTTGAGATGGTTGGTGAGGTGGTTGAAGGGGTGGTTGGTGAGGTGGTTGATGGGGTGGTAGATGAGGGGGTTGATGGGGTGGTTGGTGAAGTGGTTGATGGAGTGGTTGGTGAGGTTGATGTTGTTGTTGAAATTGTTGGTGAGGTGGTTGAAGGGGTGGTTGGTGAGGTGGTTGACAGGGTGGTTGGTGAAGTGGTTGATGGAGTGGTAGGAGAGATGGTTGATGTTGTTATTGAGATGGTTGGTGAGGTGGTTGAAGGGGTGGTCGGTGAGGTGGTTGATGGAGTGGTTGGTGAAGTGGTTGAAGGAGTGGTTGGTGAGGTGGTTAATGTGGTTGTTGAAATGGTTGGTGAGGTGGTTGATGGGGTTGTAGGTGAGGTGGTTGAAGGGGTGGTTGGTGAAGTGGTTGATGGAGTGGTTGGTGAGGTGGTTGATGTGGTTGTTGAGATGGTTGGTGAGGTTGTTGATGGGGTGGTTGGTGAGGTGGTTGATGGGATGGTAGATGAGGTGGTTGATGGGGTGTTTGGTGAAGTCGTTGATGGAGTGGTTGGTGATATGGTTGATGTGGTTGTTGAGATGGTTGGTGAGGTGGTTGAAGGGGTGGTTGGTGATGTGGTTGGTGAGGTGGTTGATGGGGTGGTTGGTGAGGTGGTTGGAGAAGTGGTTGATTGGGTGTTTGGTGAAGTGCTTGTTGGGGTCGTTGGTGAGGTGGTTGATGGGGTGGTTGGAGAAGTGGTTGATGGGGTGGTTGATGGGGTGGTTGGAGAAGTGGTTGATGGGGTGGTTGGTGAGGTGGTTGTTGGGGTCGTTGGTGAGGTTGTTGATGGGGTGGTTGGTGAGGTTGTTGGTGAGGTGGTTGGTGAGGTGGTTAATGGGGTGGTTGGTGAAGTAGTTGGTGAAATTGTTGAAGTTATAGAGGAGGTTGTTGGTAAAGTAGCAGATGAAGTCACTGGGGAAGATGTAGGTAAGGTGGTTGGTGAAGACGTAGGTGGAGTGGTAGACAAGGTTGTTGTTGAAGTTGTAGGTGAGATAGTTGAAGGAGTACAGTATTCCATTGGATAGCAACAGTTGACTCGTATCTCATAATCATAACAAAGTTCAAATTCCCCAATTCCATACTGGTCCTCATTATTGCAAATGAGTCCCGTTGAGACATTACACTGTACCTTCTGGCCCAGTTCTTCCCAGCTGAGTTTGGGATCTGTGGCTGCCCTGCACTCAATGTCCTCAGGAGCACTACAGACATGTGTAAAGGTCTCTCGATCACCACCATTTTCTTTGGTAGGATGATATTTGTTGATCCAGTCAGACCAAAAGCAGCAAGGTACTAGGGAAACAAAATTTACATACAGGTCATTAGTGCTGGGTGATTCAGAGTCCTCAGTGACCTCACAGGCCCCACATGCACATCTGTCCACATTCTCAACATCACCAATGACCAAGTTGTATTAACCCAGTCAGAGTTCAGAATAGATCCATTCCCACCTTTTTTGCAGCTGAAAGACTGAAGCTCAGAGGGGAGACACCCAGAACTGTGTCTATGTGGAACATACCCTAATCTCAGAGCCCCGGCTCAGTACCCCTTCCTTGTCAATGCTGAATCTTTGTGAGAGGAAAAAAAGACTAACAAGAGAGCCATCCTTGAGGAAGAGTGTGAAAAGGACTTTGTCTATTCCTGACCAAGAACACGATCATCCACATAGGTCAGGTCCCACCTCTGTGTCTACGGAATTGGCAGACAGTGAATAAATACACCTGTGTTTCTAAAGCAGCTAAGTGCAGCCTGTGCTCACATCTGCTTCCAAAGGAAGCCCAGGAGTCATTTTGAAAGATTTTCTCTTCTTGACCCTACTTATCATGGGAAAGCATTGTCAATGTCACTTACTAGGAGTTCTTGATGGAACTTCAATCAAGGGAAAAGGAGGAGGATATTACTGCATAATTTAAGTTTTGGGGATTTCGGGGGTTGGATTTTGGGGGGCATGGTCTTGTTATGTAGCCCTAGTCAACCTGGAATTCTCTAAATAGACCTCAAATTTATGACAATCATCCTGCTTCCACCTCCCAAGTGCTGGTTGTAAGTGTGCACCACCATGCTCATACTACATTGTATGTGTGTGTGCATCTCTGTGTGTACATGTTTCTGTATGTACAGAAGTAAATGTGCATGCACATGTTTATATGTGAGCATAAAGACTAGAGAATTATCTCCAGTGTCATCCTCAAGAATGCCTTGACCTTCCAGACAAGGTCTCCCATTGGCTTAGAACTTGCCAATTAAGTCATATTGGCTTACCAGTGAGCCCCAAGAATCCTGCTGTCTCCATGTCCCTGACAGTAGGATTGCAAATGTGTCCTCCCCCATTCCCGACATTTAACATGAGCTCTGGGGATCAAACCCATGTCCCCATGCTTGTGAAGCAAGTGCTCTGCCAACTGACCAAGCTCAGCTCAGGTCCTTAAATTCGCAGGTGTTCTCCCCTGTCGTACCCCTGACTGCTCACTCATCATGGATATGGTTTGTACTGGAGCAAATCCAGAGGAATGCATGCCCCCTGCCTTCAAAGAAATGTCAATACCACCTAAATTCGCAATTTATTTGCAAAACAAAGCCCGTATACTCAGAACTGGCTCCAGCCCCAAGAGTGGCTCTCTATGCTGGATTCTCAAGAAGACAAAAGCCCCAGAAAAACCCTCACCTTGCTCAGTGGTCATCGTGACTGTAGTGGTGGTAATGGTGGTAGAGATGGGGGTGGTGGAGATGGGAGTAGAGATTGTGGTGAAGCTTGTTGTGGTGGAAGGGATTGCCGTGGAGGATCCACAAATATTGAAGTGTTGCCCCACTGTTCCATTGGGGCCGCAGAACTCCCAGTAGCAGAAGATACCATCCTGGGTCATGTTAAGAATCTTCCCTGCACAAGGGTTATAGGGCCATTATCCCAACAGGAAAGACGCACTTTCAAGGCTTTCCCAATTTATCACATGTGAGGGAAGACTGGAGATACATCCTAGCAGGACTACACATCCAGAAGCTCTCATTTTGAAGGAGCCTCTTTGGCTCCCAGAGTTGATGAGCCCAAAACCTGGAAACACACTAGAAATTCCCTTTGGGAACCATTCACATTAGAGAAAGGGTACAAGGATGTATAGTACGAGTCCCTCAGGCTTGCTGTATAGCTCAGCAAGTTGAAGCTGGAAAGAACCTGGGCAACAAAGACACAGAGCCCAGGAGGAAAACAATCCCCACTAGAGGCCAGGTCCCATAGGTACAAGAACAGCACAGCCCACAGGCTTCCTGGATTAGGACCTCTAACCTTCTACCTCCAGGACCCCAGCAGAGGGCAGCTTACCTTCATCTGGATGGCATTCGATTTTTGACGTGTTGGTGCATGTACTGCAAAGCAAGTATAGATGCTATAGGTCCTCCCCATACCCTCCCTGCTCACAGACACCACATGCCCATCTCCCCGTGCTATAGCCCAAAGCCTGAGTACTGCCCCAAATACAAACTACAAAGGAACCCACCCATTGGGTTCTAAATGTGGCCAGTTAGATGAGATCAAGCAAGCTAAGAAGAAGCTGGGCCAAGAGGATAGAGCGAGGTCTAAAGGCCTCCATATCCCCCAAGGACAAGAACCAGCATCTCTATACTCTAGCTCCTATGACCATGTGTGTACGTGTGTGATTGGGTGTGCAACTATGTGTGGCTGTGTCCGTGTATGTATGCACATTGAATGGGTTGTGTATGTATGTGAGTGTGGCTATGACCCATGTGTGTTGCTTGCATGTGCATATGCACCTAACTAAAGTGACCTCATTTCCATGTGTATGAACATAGTATATTCATAGCATGTGCGTGTGCGCGTGCGTGCGTGTGTGTGTGTGTGTGTGTGTGTGTGTATGTGTGTGTGTGTGTGCACGCATGCACGCACATACACATGTATACGCCAACCTTTCCCAGACCCTGTGCAATGTAGGCTCAGTACCAAGACTTGCAGATCTCATCAGTGGGAACAGATCCTCCAGGTGGGTATCGAGTGTCCTCAATATAGCAGCCACACTTGTCCCCAGTGACACATTTCTTCAGGTCCTCATCATAGATGGGCCTGTCCTCAGGGCACCGAGGGTAGCAACCTAGTGGATATAGGAAATGGGACTCAGATCACCATGGAGGACCCCTGGTCTACCAGACCTTCTTCATCAGCTCCACCCCACCTGGTCTTTTGCTTGGGGATGCCCATCTATGAAGACAAAGAGTCAAAAGACAGAGTTTGTGTCTCCCCCAGGATTTTCTGCTCCACACCTGCAGAGAAACATGGGATGGTTTCTACCTATGAGCTTGCCTGCTCCTCTACCACCATAGCATGACCCCAGTTCATTAAACAGACTGTGGTGAAATGAATCGTGTTCCCTCAGCTAAGATTCTCAACCCTTGGGCCTCTCTCAAAGTCCCCATGTGTCTCCCCCAACTGGTGGTAGCCCTCAGCCTGACAGGGGTCTGCCCCTTGGTGGCTATCTCTCTGGAGGGCCCTGCCTGCTCACCCTCCAGGTAAGACACGGAGATGTTAGAGTGGATGCCATTGAGGGTTCTGCAGGTCTCAAAGCTGCGGTTCCCACAGGGTTCATAGTGCCATTCACACTCGTCCGGGGGGTTGTAGTAGTCACAGAATATGGCTAGAGGAGAGAGAATAGGGACATGGTCAGGCTTAGGAGCATACAAGTGGGTGCCCCAGTAAGCCTGAGTCAGGGAGTGTGAGCAAGAACAGGACCAATCCGTGCCTACCAAAGCGAGTCTCACTATGGCTCAAGAAAGGACGCCTGGGGGCAAATATGGAATGGTTCACATTCAGCCATCCCTTGGATGGGGAAGGAAGGTGCTGTCAGCCATTGGTACTCACGGCATAGATCCGGCGTCCTCCAGAACACACAGGCCTCTGCCTTGGTGCACTCTTGAGCGTAGGAAGCCACGGCAGAGCAGAAACAGTCACAGTCACCGCCAGTGTCACAGGAGCAGGAGTCGTGCACACAGGCCTCATAGAAGACTGTGGGGTCCACCTAGAGAGAAGACTTTAATGTGACTTAGGCTCACACTGCCCTTAGAGGGCCTTGAACTCAGGACAATAAAGCTGGCCCGGGGCGAGAGTGGCTGATGAAGGGAGAACACTCACATTGAGGTCACTTGGGGCCTGTAGATCTGTCGTCACTCATACATACCCCGAGTCCCTCGAGATGACCATACTAAAACTAGCCCTGCCCTGCTATCCTCTAGGTACTAACAAAATAAATCCTTTCTCTCCCTTTCTAGTGATCATATAACCATGGCAGAGGGGGTCAGGGTCCAGGCAGGAATCTCAGAGAGAAAGGCTGATGAGCCAATTACTGACTTAAGGAACGAAGTGTACAGAGCTGAAGAACAAACATCTCACAGTGGTGCAGCAACACGCCTCCAAGTGCCCTTAGCCTACTTGGAGAGGCCAGGAGTCCCCAGAGCAACCATAGTAAGAGTAATAGGTCACACCCGTCTCCTGCCACAGACATGCTAACCAGTCTCTTTCAGTGACCCCCAACCATGGCCCCTGACCACAACCACAACACACCTATAGTGAAACTTTGCCTACAAAGCCCTTTGCCCATGCCCACAGTCAACCCACACCTGTGACCTTATCCACACTTGTGGCCCCTCCCATGCATGTAGCCCTGCCTACCTTGCTGTGGCCCTGCCCATGCCTTCAGCTCTGCCTACCTGGCTGTGACCCCGCCCATTCCTGCAGCCCCAGCGTACCTTGCTGTGGCACACTTTAAACACACGACTCTTGATAATGCTGCACTGCTTCTCTGCCCAGGAGCGGCGATGTGGGTTCAAGCTGCAGGGGTCTGGGTTGTGGCTTACATCTGGGCAAGTGGAAGCCTCCTTCCAGCTATTCCCAAAGTCCAGCTCGCTGGTCACCACCATGTGGTCCCGAGTGGTGAAGTCATTTTTGGTCTGGTCATCAAAGTTCCCACACAGACCACATACAGTGCCCTGCAGAAAGAAAGACAAGAGTCTCCAGCTTGGGAAGATCCTGAGGAAAGGGAGAGTAGCATCCACGGGACCTGTGTAGGGGCAGCCCAAGGCACAGCTGCCATCTTGGTGGCCTACCTTGTAAGAGGGGTCCAGCTTGATGAAGATGGTAGTTTTCTTGTCCCAGATAACGATGATGCCGGAGCTGGCTTCCACCACTAGGTACTGACCCACTTCCCGTGTGATATAGGGCACATGGTGGCCCTCTTCCAACTGTTTTACCACACGGTGTTTATCTACCAACTTCAGCTCTGTCCCCTATCCAGAGGAAAAGATGGTCATTGACTGTGTCCAAGGGGTCCCCAAGGGATCCCCTGTCCCGGGAACCAGCAGCACTCACCCCAATAAAGATCTTTATGGCCTTGGAGCAGGTAACACCTGTGGTACCGCAGGGGACATTCTCAGTAATAATGCTGAAGGAACCAGTAGAGTTCTGGCCACAGTAGTCCTGGGGGCCAGCAAGATAGTGTCAGTCAAGAAGACCAGAGTACAAGGGCCTACCCCAGCTAGCAAGGCTAAAGCACCCCTCTGAGTAGAAAATGTTCTGCCCTTTCCCATCCTCAACCAGCCAGATCTTCTGTTGTGATATTGCCATTGAAGAGCACAAGGGATAGTAGCTTCCACACACACACACACACACACACACACACACACACATGCACATACACACACACACACACACGCACACATGCACATACACACACACACACATGCACACGCACACATGCACATACACATGGGGGCAGGCTTTCTCAATGACCCTCATCTCCACATATGGGGCAGGGAGGAGATGGGTTTACCACCCCCTCTCTATTCATTGCTGGGAACCCAAATCCTAGCAGTGTGTGGGTTCCAGGGTGAGGAAAGGCTGGCCCTTCCCACTCCCAGGACCCTCTTCCATATCTCAGGGCAGGCTTCTTCCCGGACAGGTCCACAATCGCACCTGAACAGCCACATAGGAGCAGTGTCCATCGAAGTCATAATGCTTCCCGTCGAAGGTGATGTAGTGGCCACTCCCGTAGATAGAGCAGGTGCTGTGGCATGCATACCGGGTGCACTCCCAGCGTCCTTTCTGGCAAGTACTGAGGAGAAAAGTAGGAGAGCCTGAAGGGTGCTGAGGTCAAGACTCCAATCTGCTCTTGGAGAGCAGCTAGGTAAGGCCCTGGATGCCATGGAGATACCTCCTGAGGAAATCCAAGTAGGAAACCTGCAAGCATGTATACTGGCCTAAAAGTAACTTCTAGGGTAAGGGGTAGACACTAGACTTGCTCCATCAACAGAGTGCGGGCCACCTTCTATCCCCATAAAAGCAGCCCAGTCCCTCCAGTGCAGCCTGACTGGGCCAGCTCACCATGTGTTGTTACAATCCAGTTTGATACTTTCCCCAGAAGAGTATAGATCTTTGTTGTGGATGCAAGGACACTTGTCCTCTTCCACACAGCCACCACGGCCATCATCCAGCAGTCCATCGGGACACACACAGCCACTGATACACTCAGTATGGTACTGGAATAAGAAGGGTTCAGATAAAGGCCCAGAGCTTCTTGAGGAATCAAGTACAGATGCCCACATGAGATCTAACAGTGTCCTAGACCCCCCCACCCCCAGCTTCTTTTCCTCTCTCCTAAGACCCCTCCCTTCAAGCTCATCCTGGTCAGGGACACTGGGTAGAGTTGCTGGTCAAGGCCCCTACACTGACCTCTGCCCTGACACAGGCTGCCACTTCTCTTTCAGGGTCACAAGGACCCTGTGTTTGTAGGACTCAGATCCCAGCTCAATGAACTGGCAGTGTGGGAGTCTACCTTTTTCCTCCACAATGGACTCAGGCATCCAGCACACACTCAACCAACCCACCCACAGCATCCCTCCCTGGCACTCACATAGCCAGCCACCAGTGTCTGGCAGCTAGTGGGACGGGGTTTCCGGACGGCCAGAGCAGTTAAGTTGTTGCAATCCACAAGGATTTTGGGGTATTGACAGGCTGTGGAGTGAAGGAATCTGTCTTAGCTCAAGGTGAATTCAGGGCACCAAGTAAGTAGGGAGGAGAAACAAGACTCAAACTTGTGGCCATACATGGGCAGCATCCACTTACTGTGGCCAATCAGTTTGACCTGGGTACATTGCAGCCTCCCGTTCCGGCAAATGCTATGAAAGAGAAGTGGGAAGGGATGAATGGGGCCCAGGTCTGTGTCCACACAGGACAGATGCCAGCCAGGCCACTCTCAGAACCTCACCTCTGGCACCTCTGCACCATTTGAGAGCCTCAGGTCCCATGAGTACCCCCCCCATTTTTTCACTTGGGTTAGAGATTCAAGAGAAGCCACCTCCCCACTTTATGGGCCCCTTGCCAAGTCCAGGACACTCACCAGCGCTCCTCCTGCCTCAGAATCACATCTCCTGCTTCCAGGTAAAGACCATGGTGGTAGCAGGAACACTTAGCCAAGGGCACACAGCGGCCTTTCTCATCCATGAAGGTATGGTCAGGGCAGCCACAGCCTTCCACAGGTGCAAATCCCTTGAGGCAGTGGCTGTCGCCCTCTGAGAGTGAGCGGCAGGTCTGCTGGCAAGTGGTCAGGTTGTACATGAAGATCTGTGAGCTTGGGCAAGCGTGCACATCCTTGTCTGCAGAGGAAAGCACGGGAGTAAGGAAGGGGCAAAGGGAATAGACTCCAACTACTGTCCCTATAGGCTGTCCCTGAGTTTCTCTCTCCACCAGAACTGCAGATACCTGCCTAGCCCAAAGGCCAGAAAGCCAGCCACCCTGAGAACCCCTCCCAGGCCCCCTGAACTCAGCTTCTACAGCTGTGGCTAGCCCCTAGCCCATCTCTATGGAATTATGCTCCTCGCTGCAAGCAGAGAGTCTAAAAAGTCAGGGAAATCTGTTGCTTCCGCCATAAGCCTAGAGGCAGCTACAAGGAGCTGGCCCCTCTCCCTGGCTCAGGGCTCCCAGCCCAAGCCTGTGGAGTTCCATGTCTGGATCACCGTCTTAGGAATCAGCCAGCGGAGAAGCACTTACTGCAGACACGTTCCCGCCAGCCCCACAGCATGACACCCTTGGCTGCACAGGCACGGGCGTAGGAAGAAAGAGCCGCGCACATGCAGTCCTCGTTGTTCTGACAGTTGCACGTGTCATATTTGCACCTCTGGGAGGCAAACCAGATAGCAGACAGTGAGGCCAGGAGGCCGGGTGCATGGCCCTAGCACCCCATGCACTCGAGTGAACATACATGGGCACACACGTCAGCACTCAGGCACACACACATACCCAGCCCCTCACAGCTCAGCCGGGTGCCCAGAGCACACTTTGGTGGCTCTGGGGACACAGCATGCAACACTGAGGGTGCAGGGTTGAGGGATGAACTCACCTTGTAGTACTCAGTGGGATCCACAGCCAGGTGGCATCTGGCAAAGGGCGTCTCTGACCTCTTCAGGAGGGAACACCAGTGCTCAGCGTAGTTGGCTGGGGAGTGGATCAGAACCTTAGCATGGACCAGGCTCCCTTTCACAAACCCTGAGCCTAAAGTCTGATCACCCAGGATGGAGGTGACATGGTCTCCTGGGTGACCAAAGCCAGACCCCTTTCTTCATAACTCCAGGCAGCTATGAACAAGATGAGACCTTTCTGCATAACACCCACCTCTCCCTTTTTCGACCCCAAGGGGCTAGAAATCCACAGATATGATGGAGAAATGGATAGAAGGGCATGTCATCCTAGCATTAAGCCAGGCCGAGATGAGAGCCACCACCCAGCAGTTAGCCTGCCCAGTCCATTTACTTTGTCACCTGGAATGCTGCCACCATGGGGCCACTGTCAACTGAAACAGCAGGTAAATGTGCTGATCCCAGCACCATAGGCCATGTGACCTACACCCACTCCTCACCCACATCCTATGTCTTCATCAGGAGCCCCATCTGCTCTGAGGCTGGACTGTCAGGATTGTGTGTCCTTGACAAGCCAGTGGACAGCAACCAGCTTCTCCTGAGCCTTACCACTCTCAATGTTGAGGGAGCAGGGGTCATCTAGCCAGTCCAGCTTGTCGTGGCAGCTTGATTGGGCCTTCCAGGTATTGGCGAAGCCAGCACCGGTGGCCTCCACCATTCCACCAGACGTCATGAAGTCATCACTCTCTAGGCCATTGAAGTTTCCACAGAGACCTAAAGGGCCAGGACAGGATTAGGAAGAACCTGGGGGTGGGGGAAAAAAATAGGACCCTCATGGGGATTTTTCAGAGACAAGACAGGAGAGAGCCACTCACCCTGCACCTGTCCCTGGGCAGCCTGGTCCAGAGTCACAAAAAGCTGCATGACTGGAAGCAACTGGATCTGCAGCCGCAGCCCGAACTTCGTGTTCACAACAATGTGGTAGGAGGAGGGTTGGAAGATGGAGAAGCTGGCTATAAGACAAGGAAGGACATGGTGAAAGGCTGCAGGGCTCCTTGGTTCCACCATACTATGGGGTGACATGCCCACCACCCCCTTCCACTAGCAGGGACCCAAGAATAGAGTCTGCCTGAGGACACAAGGCCTCTCCTTGCCCAGACTCTTAGGCTGTCCGAATCTCAGCTGGCTCTGTTGACTGGCAGCAGTTCAGGATCCTTCTCTGAGCCACTCACCTGCCACATGGGGTAGGGTCACCTCCATCTCATTGAGCAACACACTGCCACCTGATTTGAAGGCCACCACCTGCAAGAAATGTCAAGGTTGCGTAGAGCTGAGAGGGCCTGCATGCAGGACCCAGAAATGCTGGAAAGAGGAGTGGAGGCACTCACGTTCTTCTTGTCGTCAGTCAACAGCACGACAGTCTTCAGGCAGGTCTGCTTGTCTGTAGAGCCGCAGGAGGCCAGCTCCCCCAGGAGGGCATAGGAGTCATTGTGTTCGCTCTGTATGAGAAAGGGTGGTGAAGTTACTGAGGCTCTGACAGCCTCCTGCACCCTAGACCCCTCACTTTCCAACCCATTTCTAAGAACAGCATTACCCACCACCCCAAGGACAGCCTTCTCCAGAATCATTTTTTCCACCCTCCCTGGAAGACAGAGGGTCCCCAGCTCCATCCAGGTTCCTGGCTGGCCTACCTTGGTCAGGACATAGTAGCAGTCCCCATGAAAGGTAAACTTTTTCCCATCAAAGGTGGTGATGTGGGAGCCACCTTCCAGGGCACAGGTCTCAGGGCAAGGCAGGTCTTTACACACCCAGCGACCAGCATTGCAGACACTGCCCAGAAACAGGGCACAGGGTCAAGACTCAGTAACACCCCAGCCTGTCTGACCCCCAACCTCTACGCCCTGAGACTTACCACTGCTCACAGTCGTTGGTAAACTCCTGGCCTGGCATATAGAGGTGTCCGTGCAGCTTGCAGTGGCACTGGCTCACAGGGATGCAGCCACTGCCCGTGATGTCATCATACACAGTCCCTGTGATAGGTAACCCAAGATGTAAACTTACCCTGGAAGCCTCAGGAAATGCCAGTCTCCCCCAAGGCGAGGCTTCCAGCCAGCCCTCCACCCACAGGTGTCTGGAGCCCTGCTCTGTCAATGAAGATTCTCATCTCACAACACCCAGGGCTCTTGGAAGGGTCCCAACTCTCCCTGCTGCTCCCCCACCCAGTCCCTAGGACAAGGGTCGTCCAGAGCTCATACCTTCTGGGCAGAAGCAGCCATCCATGTAGTGTTCCTCACACAAGCTGCTAACCTCCAGATGTGAGCATGTGTCGACGCAGGGCGAGCTGCTCTCCAGGTACACCATGTTATTGGGGCATTTCTTGGCTAGAAGCAAAGTCAGCTCCATCAGTCCACAAATAAGGAGCTACCAAGGCCGCTGGCAGATACAGCATCTGGGCGCTTGGCACAGACATGGCTCCCACCAGGGGGCTCACTAAGCCCAGGGACACTAACTAACACTGAGCACCACGTGAGTGGCCGCCAAGCACCCCACGGGCCACTAGCTACTTACGGCAGAGTGAGGCGGTCCTCCAGTTCTCAGGTCGGCCTCCTGCGTGAGAGCACTGGCGCGAGAACTCAGCCAGGGTGCTGCACTCGCAGGCGCCACCCTTCGGACACTGGCAGCGGTCGTGCATGCAGGCGCGCACGTACGACTCCACGGGCACGCGGGTCTGGCAGTCCTCGAAGGCTGCGGAGGTCAGCAGCCTCTCACATTCGGCTCGCTTAAGACAGAAAGACGTGAATGCGGACATGTGTCCACACCTCCCTTCCCTCCACTTAAAGCATAGGGATCCCCAACAAAGGTCAGCAAGTACAGGTTTCCTGAGAGCCTGGGGCTCCCCCAGTGGTGGCTCACGTGTTCAGAGCAGGACTCCGGTTCTTGTACTGCCTCAGGGTCCTCACATTGAACCTCAGGCTTGTTGATCTTCTGCATGTTCCCAAACTCAATGGCACTGAACTGTATGCCTAGGGGGACAGCTGGTCAGCAGCGATCCTTGGGAACCAGGAACCTGCAGCCACACCCATCTCCCTCTCAACAAGACCAGCTTAGCACTTACCTTCCTCAGAGAGGAATTCATAATTGGTCTGCATGCCATTGAAGTCCCCGCAGAGACCACAGGTATGGTTCTGGAACCGGCTGTCCAGCTCCACCTGTTGGAGGAGAAGGGAGGGCAAGTGAGCAGACCTCGGAGCCCTGAACATCTTCCAGAGCCCCTAAGTCTAGGCAGCTTTTCAAACAGGGCAGGTCGGGAAGAAGGCGGGGGTCAACCACTAGAAAGGTGACCTTCAGGGTGAAAAACCAAAATGCAGTCTCTGAAGGACAGTTAGGGACAGCTCACTGCAACTATAACACAGAGAGCCTCTCTCCAGCCAGGCCAGTGGAGTCTCTGGTACCAATCACTGTCTCCAGCAGCCTTCTCTCCCACACAGGATCCTACTCCAATGGTGAAGTGTGGGTCTCCCACCCTCTACCCTTCTATGGAGCCGCCAAGCCTCTGGCCAGAGGAGTCCCACCACCCCAGAGCCCCAGGATGCTGGTGCCCACCATGAGTGCATCTTCCCGGTTCCACATGAGGGAGAGGCCGGCCCGAGAGTAGACCTTGGTGTAGGCATCGTTCTTCTCAATGAGCAGCCCGGAGCTGTAGTGTGGGGTGCTGACCCTGTGGAAGCCACTATGGGGTCACTCACCAATTCACCATCCCAGAACCCACCCACTTGTTCTCATGAGGGTTCTGCTGTCCACAGGGTGCTGAAGCCATGGGCATTATCTGGGTGAAGTCACTCCCAGACTGGCTCCTTACATGGCCAGTCTGTTCTCATCTGAAGCCACAACCTTACTTGGCCAAGCTCAAAGAAGAGACTAGAAAGCCCTTGTCCTGGGCTAAGTGGGTTTCCATGGGGCAGAGCCAGGCTCTTCAGCCTATTTCCCTTCCTGTGCCCTCTCTGAGCCCAGGACAGGCTCCTTCCCAAGAGTCTTAATGGCAGTAGGTCTGAGATACCTTGGGGACTCAGCCCCCAATCCTTTCTAGGCCCTCTTTTCAGAGGTATTCCTCAGGGCTGAGATGGCTTAGCCGTTAAGAGCACTGACTGCTCTTCTAAAAGGTCCTGAGTTCAATTCCCAGCAACCACATGGTGGCTCACAACCATCTGTAATGGGACCTGATGATGCCTCTTCTCAATATACTCACATATATGAAATAAATCTTTCCAAAAAAAAAGAGGTATTTCCTCATATGAGATGTGGGACCCTCAACCTCTGCCCAGCCCATCACCCTGGGACTGTCCTTTTGCCAAGACCCCACCCCACTCTTGTGCTTTCCTGGAACTGCCACACAACAGCCCCTGAGCCTCTCTTCTTAGGGACCTCTGCCATACCCAACCCACACAAGGCAGCACAACGCAGGCAGACCAAGCAAGGTAAGGCAACACTGGGAGAGCCCCTGCAGGACCCAGAAAGCCCTGAAGCAGGAAAAGAGAAAATCCCCAGGAGGTGAACCTGCAGGACGGGAATGCATTTAAGAGGACCTCATTGTTGCAGAGACAAAGCCAGGGAACAATAGGGCAGGGCAAGCAGCCTCTCCCTTCTGAGCTTCTGCAACTTTAGCCTTGGGGACGCGCTCTGGCAGCCACCAGCCTATCCCACATGCCCCCCAAGGAAAATCTACAGGGGACTCACCAGATAAGAAGACCCTGGTCTACAGAGGGAACCACCCAGTGTTTGTTGAATGAATCTATGGATAGCTCAAACCTCAAACTTAGGCATGTACCAGAGCAGAAGAGATGGTATCCCGGAGGCTAGCTAAATTATACAACTTGCTCTAAGGAGCCAAAAGCATCCCCCTAGCTGCTAGGACAGGAGAGAAGAGTAGTAATCGCACTCACATGGCCCCGTTCACCACTGCCAGCTTGTGGGTGAGGTAGATGGTGTCATCCTTAATGGTGATCAGGATAGACTCTATCTGGGAGTGACCCCCAGCCTCGCCCAAGCCCCGCTTCAGGTGCACAGCAAATTCCTTGTAGGAGTCTCGGCAGTCAGACGCAAAGTTGTAATCACAGAGGCCAGGGAATCGGTAGACATCGCCGTCAAAAGTTTTGTAGTGGAAGTCACCCCAGGTGCTGCAGACGTGGTTTCGGGATCTGGCTTCTGGGAGAACAGTGGGGACACAAGGTGAGACACCCGGGTACAAGAAGGGTTTCCCTGAGTCCACCCTCCAAGTTAATCCCAGAGGTCTCCCTATGAGAGACCCATCTGGGGCTCCAAACCAGAGTTTCTGGTTCCCCCTGTAGAAGCAGTCTCTGTTAAATATTGGTCACCCCTCTCAGTCAAGGTGATAATGTGGAGTCCAAGCAGGTAGAAAAGCAAGAAAGGCCTTCAGGCAATATGGTCACCCTGTCTACCTCAAACCTCTCAAGGGAATCTCCATTTAGCCCCTTCCACCAGCAAGAGGCTGGGATGGGTCCTTCAGTCTTCAAGAGTTCCCCCTGGGACATCCCCCATCTACAACTTTATCTTGATGGGACAGAAGTGTCCCATATGGACACCCAGTCCGTTCTCCAGAGGCACTGGCTTGCCGAAGGTCCTCTATACCTGGAGCCATCCTAAGCTTGGCTTCTTCCAGACATCCAATGCCTTCCCCCCTCCCAGGGACAATGGTCCCTCAGGGGTCCCAGCTTCTCATCCTCAGCTTTCAACCGCAGAGTGGTGGTAAGAGCCTTAAGACCAGTCCCACTGCAGTGGTTCTGTCTGGGGACGCCCTCCTGTTCCAGAAGCCCCTTCCTAACTGCCTTCCCACCCTCAGGGGATTCTGCCTGTTCCCTTACCCAGATCACCCAGCCCCTTACCTTTCTGGAGTTCCGAGCCCTTGGCTAAGGCCAGGACTAGGCACGCAGCCACCAGGCGAGCTAGTGGCAGCCCCATGGTGGCTCACGAGGGTGGCACAGAAGAGCATCCCAGGGCAGGGGTCCAGGACTTATATGCTTAGCAGGCATCCGAGGGCGGAGGACGAGGGAGGTGCGAAGGGTGGGTGGGGCATTTGCCAAGTTATCAGGAAAACAGCTGTGGGGGCTCCATGGGTCCCAGAGAGGAAATATTGATTCAGGTTATCTGAGTTTATCTTTATATGACTCCCTGGGTAAACTTGGCCTTCCTCAGGATGTCATAGCCCCAATTATCCCAATGCCAGCACACACCCCAGGTGAACTAACTCCATTCCTTTAAGCTACAAGCCAGGCCAGACTCAGGTTGGGAAAGGCAGGAGGTGCCTGCTGGAATTACATCCCACAAGGTCTGCCATACCCTTCTCAATGCTCTCAGGCCCAGCCCCACAACCTCCAGCCCAGCCTAGATAGAATAAGGAGCTTTCAAGTGTCCCCCGACTCCATTCTGTTTCTCCACGAGCTGTGTGGGCTGAGACAACCGTGCTTCCTGCTGCACCTCACTTCACGTCATCCAGGGAAGACAAAGAGTGGCAGGAAACCAAGACTCCAGAGGGACGGGTGTCTGACCCCATGTCATGATGCAGAAGGCAAGGAGCAGTGGGGACGCGGGGGGCCACCTGTCTCCGTGGAGCCTGCTATACTCTACTGAGCCCAGCTAAGTCCACTCTCTAATCCCCTTATTTTCCCAGGCTCTGCCAGTCTCTGGAATTACATGTAATTAAAACTTGGGCAGCCCTCAGCCTAGGCAACAACTCTCATTGGACTCGTGTCCCTTGGGTACAAGAGGAAGTAGCTTGAGTCTGGAGAGGCCACTGTGTGAGCATGGGGTCTGAGCAGAGGGGTTAGCCCCAACCCCAGCAGGTCCTGTCCCTGCAAAGTGTCCTGAGTCTAACAATTCTCACAAAGGCACGTGGGCTCAGGCAGCCTGTTCTGTGTTCCTAGCCACAGCTGTTACACGAAGGACATGATTCTTTGAGTAACCCTGGTGACCTTCAGTCCCTGGGCTTGCCCCGAAGCTGCTGCTGCCTCTCCAACATCTGGAAATGCCTCCAAGAATCAGGGGGCTGCATCAGAGTTGGTAAAAACCATAAACATGATCCTACAAGAGACACCAGTGCCCAAGGTCCACCCATGCTGTAGCTGGAGGGTAAACTGAGACCTGGGGAGCAGCCCTGCCCTCCATACTTCCTCTTCCTGAAAACAAGGAATGGTCCTGACTTTGGTTAGAGTACACACAGTGAATTTGGTCACAAAGTACCTCAGGCTCCAATTTTGTCCCCAACTTCCAGAGGTGAGTGAGGAGAGATGCATCGATGGTCACAGGCTCCCTGAATGGGGGGTGGGGGTGTGTGGCATCTCCTTTCCTAAACTCTTCCCCCAGTTCTGAACAACAGCCACATCCTGGGCTAGAGAGACAGTAGTGCTAGTGATGGTACTGTCCTATGACGCCACCCATCTAGTCCTCTGGGGCCTCAGTCCCATCCTAGCTGGAGCCAGAACAGGTTCCACGCACTACAAAGACATCAGAGATAAAAATGATCAAGAGCCTGGGCATGGGCAGAAGCCAGTCCTCCCACCTCACTGTGCCCCAGCCCCAGCCTTGAGCTGTCCTCCCTACCATGGCTCAGGCACGTGGGAAAACCTGAGTGTGGCCTGAGCCCAAAAAAATAGGGATTAGGGAACTAGAACCAGCTGGGCCAAGGAAGCCATTGTTTGGATTCCCTATGTGGGCCCCTCAGGCTGGCACCATGCCTTGCAGAAACCCAAGGATGGACCTGGCCCCAAGAACCTGTGGTTTTCCATGCCATGCTTTCTCTGCTACAGTGGGAGTCAGAGGAATTTTGGTCAGACTCAGGACGCCCAGGAAAGACCTCTGAGCTGAGCTCTGAGAGGCTGAGTCCTCTCTGCATGGAAGAAGTGAGTCCTCCCGGATGGAGGGAGTAGATCCTCCCTAGATGGAGAAGCTGGAAGCTCCCCGGGGCAGAGAAGGTCAACACTGTGTTCCTACTGAATGAAGCGGTGGTGACCCAAGCTGAATGACCTGATACGAACAGACCTCGTGGCCCTTTGCAGGATCTCGAGTGGCTTAGATGAGCTTTGATGTCATACAGCACAGCACATGGCTGGACACAGTGGCCAAGCCACAACACTAGTGGTCAATGTAAGGACAAAAGCCAGAGCGAGTTCATGACCTGCTTCTCAGCTACCAACTTTGGTTGAGGACCAAGACAGCCTGGGGTTAGGGGCAAGGCTCTGCAACAAGATAAACAGGAGCTGGAAAGCCCGGGGGGGCCACACAGAGGCCAACACATGTAGACTGATTCTCAGACACCGATGGATGTGGCAAACACACAGAATGGCTTTATCCACTGATCAACCCTCCTCTATGCTGGGGTCTGATGGGTAGCTGGCCTCAAAGCTCAGTTTTTCACCCTTACTCCAGGGACCTCTATGCCATCTCCTTGCAGCTTCCCCCCAGGACTATGATGAAGCAAAGGAGACCTCAATCCTTTGAGGAAGCTCCTGGACCGTGCCACAGTCTTCAACAAGGATGTGGTGGCCGAGGTAAGAACAACTGCCCCACCCAGTCACAGGTGGATCCTGCTGGACAGACGTCCTGCCCAGTCCTTAAGTTAGACTAGAACTGAAACCAACAGTGGACAGGGTCCCAGACACCCTGGGCCTTCTTCTGCTGGCCCCACGCCCTGCAGTATTTACCCGGACAAGATACTGTTCCCAGGGACTGCGCAAAATTTACAGCCTTGACTGCAGGGAGGAGGCAGCAGAGACGTCACAGGCTCCTAAAGTGAATGTTCCGCTCTGCCTATCCATACATTGACTCATCCGGAAGCTAGAGGGGAGGGCAGGGGAGGGGCGACGAGAGGAGAAGGGAGAGGGAGGCGGAAGACCAGATGAGGGAAGAGAAAAGAGGGAGTCTTTCTCCAAATGAAGATCATCCAAGCCCTAATCCTGTTCTCAGTCAGTGGCCTTCTGTGATGGCTTCTGTTGTCTGTCGGTATGGCTAAGCCTCAGACACTAGCTCAGACATGAGCTTCC
The DNA here is from genome assembly GCF_000001635.26 of Mus musculus. Classification (NCBI taxonomy): domain Eukaryota; kingdom Metazoa; phylum Chordata; class Mammalia; order Rodentia; family Muridae; genus Mus; species Mus musculus. Next base: position 4,138 of record NW_016097319.1, on the reverse strand, counting down.
ATGAAGGTAGGTTTGTTTGTTTTGTTTTGTTTTTTTCCAATGTGAGCAGATGGTCCTCCCTGGAGTGGGAAGTAAAAAGAGACTAAGGTCTAAGAGGAGAAAGGAAGCTGCCTCCACCTCTGCCTTGAGTCTCCCATTTGCTGACTTCCCTTGGGATTTCAGACTTAACAGCCCCACCATTTTATGAGCCATTCCTTAAAGTAACACTCGTCTCTGTGTGTGCACAGACACACACCTTGTTGCTTCAGTTTCCCTGAAGAACCCTGACTAACGCATCCTGCACGACACAACCCCCTCCTCACTCAGCGTGGGAAGCAGCCATGCAGTCCATTCAATCTGCAGCTCTGTGAGCTCCCTACTCCAGACAGCAGCTCTCTCCTCACCATTTTGACCTCAGGTTACCTCACTGAGCTTTACTGTGTCAGCCATATGTATGGCCTCAGGCCATCCTCCCATGATGCTCTCTGGTAGGTTTGATTACTAGCACCTGTAACAGAAGCTGAATTACTGGGGATCTTATGTCTCCGTTGCCTCAATAGAGTCTCTCTGGGCACAGGAGACAAGGTTGGCTTAACACTCATGCTGACCATTGTCCCTGTCTCTCGCCATCCTGGCCATGCATCCAGCACCGGGCTAGCAAACCCCAGACAGCTGGCCTTAACTGAAGTGGGAAGCTAGTGATTCCCACCACGGTAAGCAGAGCACTCCCATAGAGGCTATGGTTCTCAGCCCTTCTGGATTCCTAAAGGAGACCCCAGCCCCAGAGTCACAAGGACAAAGCAAGCACCAAGTCCTGGGCCTAGGCCCAGACTGCCAGGTGTCTGTCACATAGCCATTTCTGCAGGTCCTTCCCTGGAACATGAGAAAGGCAAGCTCCAATACTGCAAATCGGGTCAGAGAGGACACAGTATGGATGGGTGGGTTGGTGTCTGAACGACTGGCTGATGGGTGGATGAGGGGCGGAGAGATGTCTGAATGACTGAACCGGTAGTAGGTAGATAGATGAGTGGGTGAGTGGGTGGGTATATAGATAGGTCTTGTATGTTTTAAATTGGAAGGGATTGAGGTTGCATTGAACACACAGATCAGTTTGGAAGAATCAACAATCAGAAAGCCCAGTCCTCCAGCCTGTGGCTCTGCGTAGGTCTTGGTTCTCTCAACGATACTTTCTAATTTTCTTACATCTTGTCAGATTTTTTTTCCAGTATTTCATATTTCTGATACTTCTATGACAGGTATTTGTTCATTCCTGTACCAAACTGCTTGGTGCTAAGATATAGAGACCTAGAAGACATGTAACGTAACATTTCCCATCTTAGCTGAGGTTAAATGCTCAGATCAGTGGTTGTTGGATGTCCTTGCCATCCTGTGTGGGTGTCACCACCACTCACCTTGAGAACTCCTCTTATCTTGGACAGAAAAACCTAAATTCTCCTCTGGAGAATGGCTCAGCAGGAATAGCACACACTGTTTTGCAGAGGACCTGAGTTGGGTTCCCAGCGCCCACATCGGGTGACTCACACTCACTAGTCACCCCAGCTCCAGGGGATGTGATACCCTCTCTGGACTCTGTGCACACTGCACTCACGAATGTACACATCCTAATGCATGCACACATATACACATAAATAAAAAGAAAAGAAAAGTATTTTGCCAGGCAGTTGTAGAGCACACCTTTAACCCCAGCACTCAGGAGGCAGAGACAGGTGAACCTCTGAGGTCAAGCCAGCCTGGTCTACAGAGTCCAGGACAACCAGGCCACAGGCTTCGATCACAGGCTCCCCCATCCCCTCCCTCCAACCCCAGGCAATCGCCATTCTACCCTCCAGCTTCTCTCGACAATTCTAGGGATTTCTGTCAGTGGGGAAGTGCAGGTTCACTGTCTGTTCATCCTTCTGGCCTGCTTCACTGACCACAGTGGCCTCAATACCATCCATTCTGTGACACTTCAGAAGAGCCCTCCTTGGTGGGGCTGGATAATAGTTTATTGTATACATAAGCCACGTTTTTGGTTTTGTTTTGTTTTTTCTTATCCGTTCACCTAATGATGGATACTAGGGTTGTCCCCACAGTTCAGCTGTCATCCTTCCTGTTTTCAACATCAGTGTACAAATATCTTAAAAATCTGCTTTGGGTTCTTCTGTTTCCAACCAACAAAGAGAATGTCTGTATTATATAGGGATTCTATGCTTAACTTTTTGAAGGACCACCAGACTCTTGTCATTTTACACTCTCACCAAGGTGCACAACAGTTTCAGCTCCTTTCCTTCCTCAATTCCTTTTTTCTTTCTTCCTTCTTTTCTTCCGTCTTTTCTTCCTTCTTCCTTCCTTCCTTCCTTCCTTCCTTCCTTCCTTCCTTCCTTTCTTTCTTTCTTTCTTTCTTCCTTCCTTCCTTCCTTCCTTCCTTCCTTCCTTCCTTCCTTCCTTTCACCCCACCCCCACCCCAGCCCCCTGTCCCCAGCTGTCCTGGAACTTGATCTGCAGACCAGGCTGGTCTTCAACTCTGAGATCCCCCTGCCTCTGCCTCTGCCTCTGCCTCCCCAATGCTGGTACTAAAGGAGTGTGCCACCACCACCTGGAAGTTCCAATTTCTTAAATCCTTACCAACACTTGCAGGTTTTGTACTGGTTTGCTTGTTTGTTTGCTTTTTTAAAAAATCTATGCGCATGTGTGTGCGCGTGTGTGACAGAGGCCAGAAAAAGGTGTTAGATTCCCTGTTATTGGAGTCATAGGGGGTTGTAAGCCATCTATGTGGGTGCTTAGAATTAAACCTGGGTCTTCAGCAAGAGCAGCATACACTCTTAACCGCTAGGCCATCTCTCCAGCCTGATTTCCTTTTTTTTTTTTTAATAGTGAGCACCTCAATGGGGTTTCATTATAGTTTGTTTCTTAATGTATGTTTGTGGAGACATATGCATGCACATACAGAGTCAGGAGGCCAACGTCAAGCATCTTCCTCTATAGCTCTATACCTCTGTGTGTGTGTGTGTGTGTGTGTGTGTGTGTGAGAGACAGTCTCTCACTGAGCCTGGAACTCAGCATTTCAGTGAGCTGGTGGGGCAGGGAGCCAGGGGAATCCTCCAGCCTGCTCTCCCAGTGCTGGAGTTACAGCGCATGCCAGCACATCTGGATTCTACCCTGCTAGGGATTCAAGCTCAGAGTCCCGAGTTTGTACAGCAGGTGCTCTATTCACTGAGTCACCTCCCGGCCCTCACTGTGGTGCTAATTTGTATTTTCCTGATGACAAATGGTACTGGGAATGTTCCCTGTCCTTCTTGGCCATGATCCTCTTCAGACACTTCTCAGAAAGTTCACTGTAGGAACGTCTATTCAAGCTCTTCGCCCGTTTTCAACAATCCAAAGCAAGTTAGTTGGTCTAAGATCCCTACGTCCTTGATGATCTCACACATTCACTATAGTGGCTTTTCCAAATTTATATTGTCCGAGATGGATAATCATGTCACCTGTGAATAGTAGTGGCTTTCCACCCTTTCCAATCAGTCACCTGTGTGCATTTCCCTCCATGGGGACACAGGCTGTGATTTCCAGCACAGTGATGATGAGAAGCCATGAAAGCAGACACCCTGGCCTTGCCCCTCTGTCCTCTAATGTCCTGGCAGCCCTGGCCTTTCTGATACCCTTCACCTGAATAAGGAAGTTCTCTTCTATATTTAGCACATGAGATTTTACCAGGAATGTGTGTTGCATTTTCTACAAGAATGCTTTTCTGACATTAGTGAGAGGGTTGTGTAGCTTTGGGTCTGTCCATTCATTGAATGACACTGGTTGTAAGCATTAAGCCGTTATGCTTTCCTGACTAGACTATATCTGATTACATTTTTTAAATTTTATTTTATTAATTGAATTTGATTTTAAACCATTTTTCACATGTGCAATGCATTCTGACCACTCTCACCCTCCCTGTCATATCTTAATAATTTTGTATTTAATTTGTCAACATTTAGAATTTTTTACTCTGTTTTCATGATGGGGGTATTGGTCCAGGTTGGGTTTTGTGGGTTTTTTTTTCATTTTAATTCCTTTATATTTTATTTACTGTATATGGTGTGTGCCTGTTTGTCTATATGTGCATTATGTGTCCTCGGTGCCTGTCTGTAAGGGCCAGAAGAGGACTTTG